>NC_057799.1:125205988-125316590 GCF_018294505.1 Triticum aestivum
GGTGAAGTCTGTATTTCATAGGCTAGCAGCTAGCTACAAGCAAGATTTGGAACAACTGATGGTTTATGTCTTGTGATAATTCATCTTAAGATATTGCTTGGGAGTTGAGTGTAACACTGCAACTTACATCAGTGAAGAATATACCTATAGTTGTAAAAGCACTTTAAGCAACTGATTGTGATATATACAAACACTAAGGGTATCTAAATTTCCAATCTCCTATTTTCATATGTGTATCAAACAAGACCATGTGTACACATTAAGCAAAAGAAAGGGATAGAGGGCATATAATTTATTTTCTTTGACACATGAGGGAAAAGTGCACATAAAACTGCACCTCTTTCTCATGCTCTCATACTTTGGGTTTTCACATATGGTCTGATAAATGTTCTTAAGAAGAAAACTGTTCGCCCCCTTCAGAACCTGCAAGTTAAGGCTACACATTACATGCTTGAAAACTAGCTGTTGTCAGTTTTACTAGAAATGTGAGGAAAAATCAGCAGAAATACGACAGAATAAGATTCAACTATAAAATGAGATACCAGGATTCTGATTAAAGCACCTTGGAGAGGAATGGTATTGCATCCAGAGCAGTTTTTAGAACAATAATGTCAGATATCAACAATTGGCTCTTTCGACCATTGGCAGGCTTCAGTACCTCATCTGTGACCTTTTTGGGTTTGAAGCAAAAGTGACAGAGAACCTTATCTAGGACACAAGAACGGCATGCAGCAATTTTTTAGCAGTGAGAATCATATTACCTACAGAACAGCACAACAAGAGAAGAGCATAGAAATTATAGAGTAACCTGATTCTTTTGGAAATTTACGGAGACCTTGTGTCAAGCCAAAGAATAGTTCCTCGTTGCTCACTAGCTCATCCTGAAATTTAGATATTAACATCAAAAGTATGCACAAGTGTCAATTTCAAAAGCATGCATAAAGTTGAAACGCCGCGCTGAGATATAAAAATAATGCAATATTAAGGTACAGGTTAATGTTTTCACAAGGGGGAATTTAGAGCCATGCCACCACAAAGTTGAAGCTATGAAAAATACTACTGCATGTCTCAATGAGATGTGAACTTTGGCCCCGCACCACATATCATACTCACAGTCAGTGGTAATTTTCAAAATGCAAAGTTCATATTCGCATGGTTACCGTATTTCCTCTCTTTTCTAAGAAAACAGAGATATTCACAAATTATAAGCACTGGTCTAAGGTGGACAGCATATTAACTTACTACTTTTTAGACCCAATAGTTACATGCAGCAAAATCATACAAAAGAACATGCATTTGTAGTTATGAACACTATAAGATCCACTTCTATTTCACATACAAAAATCTCGCACATAAAATTCAGAGCTCTTGTATATGTCCAGTTACAGATCAATTTGGTGATGCTCACAAATAGACTATAATGTAAATGCAAAATATACTTACCAAGCAGTCAAGCCGAGTATTGATAGTTTGAATATCTTTTAATGGTTGTAATAAGTTGGCTCTCAGTAGTCTAGACCTGGGACAACCATGTCGTTGTGCTTAGTAACTCAACATACAGCATCATGATATGAATACAAAGTTAACGTAAGATTTTAGTATGTGTCGTGAGGCATACCCTCCCGTAGTCTTTGTAGTCTTCAACATCTGAAAGAGACTTTTCTTTTTGTTGCTAGTACCCCACAGTTCAGTATGGAGAGGGTCAATTATTTCTAATGTTTGAACACTGTTGGGTGCAAATCAAAGAATGCAAGCCATTCAGTAATGGCAACTGAACTGTTGAACTCTTGTTCTCCCAGCTCTTTTGATGAACAAGATTAATCAGGTTACATTACTTGATAGAATTTGAGGGTCGGTTGTTTCAAAATAATACCTAGTTGAATCGATGTTCATATGGTCAAATGAGCCATTGAATGTAACCTGGAGGCAAATGCAGTTTTTTTTAACATAACTATGGGAGGCCATGAGCTCATAACAGAAAGAAAAGGAGAATAACAGCCTTCAACTGGCATTTTTGGAGGTTAGCACAACACATGAGTAATAACCATACCAAGAAACAAATGAAACATGGTGGCTTACTCTTTGAGGAACATACGTGGGCTTAGGAACTGTAGATGCTTAAATCCTAATATCTTCTGTTTCGAGGCTTCAGCAACAAAATTTTCCAAGGAAATAGCGCTTTAAAATTAAAACTATATGATTCGTGTTTAAGTGTAAAATCCATTAAACAAAATTAAACCCTGAAACATGCATGAGCTTTCAGAATATGAAAATCGCAGACAGCGAGCCGGCATGCATGTAACAACCAGCAATCCAGCATACAGTACAATCTAATGGACAATCAATAGTCATAAAGCTACAGCTCAATACACTGATTGTTGCCATTAACACACTAACGAATTAATGTCGCTCCAAGAGCCAATTTGTGAAGACAATGCATATGATTTTTCAAGTATGCATAACCATTTGTTCTTCAAAAAAAAAAGTACGCATAACCGGCATAGAACCTATGAATGAAATAGGCATCAATGGGGGAATAAACAGCAAGCAATAGATTTTTCCACTTGTTCATAATAAGTAAATTGATAAGAATGAACATAGGTGAGGCTTCAGAAGTGCAATATATGTTAAAGCAAATTTTCCAATAACTTACTGATAGTGAATGGTTAGTAATAATTACACCTTTTTCTGATTCTATCCTGTAAAAAGATACAAACATAACGTCAGAAGACTCATGTGATGCTGGGTAACCTTGTTGTAGAATGATAGAAATTAGTATCTTACCCTAAAGGTATATTTTAATTGAAAGATTCCATAAAAGAAATGAGTGGAAAAAAAACATGTGTTGGACATGATTAAACCAATAAACAAACAGATGTTAGAGCTAGCTTTCAACATAGGGTGCTCAACTCTCTGAACAACGAAAGCTGAAAACAAGGGACCAGCACTGCTCACGGCATACTAGAGTTGTTATTTTTGGAGGTCTGACGCCCGGTTGGTGCACTAGGTGGCAACAGATGCCTCGACTCTAGCAGGAAGGTCCTAGGTACACCAGCAATGTGTCGGTGCGGCTACCATGGTTGGCATGGACAGCAGGTAGTGGAGGATATTTGGATTGAAAGAATTCCATAAAAGAAATAACACCTCCAGGAAGGTCCTAGGTACACCGGCAATGTGTCGGTGCGGCTAGCAGGCAACATGCCTTGACTCTTACCCCAAAGGTATTTAAAATGAAAGATTCCATAAAAGAAATGAGTGGAAAAAAACATGTGATGGACATGATTAAACCAATAAACAAACGGATGTTAGAGCAGGTGTTCAACTCTCTGAAGCACATATGTTCAGAGAGTTGAACATAGGATGTTCAACTGTCTGAACAACAGAAGCTGAAAACAAGGGACCAACGCTGCTCACAACATACTGGAGGTGTTATTTTTGGAGTTCTGATGCCCGGTTGGTGCACTACCTGGCAAAAACATATGCCTCGAATAGTCGAATGTAGTAGGAAGGTCCTAGGTACACCAGCAATGTGTCGGTACGGCTACCGTGGTTGGCATGGGCAACAGGCAGCAAAGGATCCCGTGTTGTAGCGTCTTGGTCGCATGGAAGCACTTCGACCAGTATTGGTTAACGGTTGTGGGCGTAAGTTGTTTCGGTGGGATGTCTTCCGTACCCTATCAGGACTGCCAGGGCCACCCCCCACCCCCCGCCGCCCTTCTGATTGGGCCACGGCGGATCTGGTCTACTTGCTGGTGTGTGAGATGTGGCGGACATCATTGAGACATGTGTGACGCGTAGCAGCCCACGGCGCCATTGATTTGCTGCCTCCAATGTAGGAATGTCCCAACTCTGCCCTTCTTTGTGGAGATGGCTTCTCTATTTCTGTGGTGAGGGTTTGGTAGGTTTGTTGCGCACGATGGCATTGAGGCCGGGGGTTGTTAGGTTGCATCGGCTGTAATGTATGTCTAGCGGCAGTCGGTTGTGGTCATGTCTCGAGTGGTCAGTTGTGCTGCCTAGTCCCAGGCTTGTGTAAATTATATTCTTTCTATCAATGCATCAGGGCACAAGCTTTGTGTTTTCTAGAAAAAATGTTCAAATTTTTTTCTTCAATTGCTCATGGAGTTTGAGCTTGAATATTGCATCCCTTTAAATGAATCATGCAGCAATCAATTTTCAGGTCCATTATCTTAAATGAGTATCGTCAACTGAAGGTGAAAGTGTTAGGACAAGACCACTATCAAATGGTGCAAACATCAAGAAAAGAGCTGTGACTATCTGGAAACACATGCACTTTTCGAAATTAGTTAACTATTCATAGAGTCGTAATTAGTTGTCTTGATCCAGCCATAGATTAAACTCAATAATAAGGTCATAAATATGGCAGCTTGGTTCATAGTGATGGTATACAATAGTAACTTGGGTCAGACTGATACTTGATACAATGCTGTATTATATGCATGGGAGACATGTCATGACAAATTCACTCCCATTGGTGTGGGTTAATCATGAAGAGGGAAAACTTCAAACTAATGATGTCTTGACTCTCAAGTGTTGAGCATATTTACCACTTAATTGTTGCAGAGGCCGCAGCAAGACAAAGATAGTACTGCTTGCAGTAAGTATCCAAACCAAGTGCAGATGGGTCTCTAGCCGACAGATTTTTTACCATAACCGCCCCCTTACAGATAAAGGGAACATGAGTGATATTAAGGGGTCTAATTCACCCGATAACTGAAAGAATAGATGTCCCAGTAAGTGAAAACAAAACATAATACCTTGGTATCATCAAAGCAACCACGTGCCATTGTGACCTACAAAGTGAGCTTTTCTTAGAGTAGAACGCTATTATTCTTTCCTTCTGTAAAATATAGATAAAATGTCATAAGAGTATCACCTTTTTGCTTGCTTGGTAATTTTTATCAACCAGCTCTGAAACTCCAACCATACCATCTGCCGCTGTTTTATTTGGGGGCACAATTACAGTATTCGGATCATAGAAATGCAGTAGTGTCTTTGTATTCTGGTATGAACAGCTTGTCTCGATATACTGAGATAGGTGCAGTGAGGCTGATCTCAAATCAAATGCCGCAACACCAACCTGTAACATTTTTTTTTCTGTAAACAAATTCTGGCAAAGTAGCAAAACTGTATCTGTTCATGAATTCGAAGATGAAGACCGGCTTTCTCTGCTTTGCTTTTACTAGAATTTCCTTTAGTTGCCAACATCAGATTCATTACAATATCAGCCTAAGGTGCACTTCAATTCTATATATCCACGCATAAAAAAACACAAATGTCCAACACTTGCAGGTGCAGCAACCAATTAATGTGACATGGGATGCGGTGAACACACAAAGATCCCTCTAAAAATAGAAGATACATTTTACGCCTGGATATCGAATTTTAATTTGGTGAATTGTGTATGGAGGTCAGAAAATGCTGTTTGTAAATAAACAGTCAGACAAACGCCCAAAAAAAGAACTATACAGACGAAGGAAATCATTTTAGTTACATACTATTCATATACTTATGTGTCCCAAACATAAAACGTCATATATTAAGTTACAGACGGAGTAGTTTATAGGAGATTATCTCTGTGGCGGTTAAACAGAATATCAGTCATTTCTGGACGGAGATTAGAGCAACTTCTAGGAATTACCGCCCAAATCTGTTTATGAGTTACTGCAACATCAGGAAAGTACTAAAAATTTGCTCGCCAGGTGCGGGTGCAGTTTACATCATATCACACGGTTTCGATTTCGATTCAGTCGGAACGGCAAATGCAGCAGAAGAGCTATCGTGCAGCAATCGTCCTGAAACTAATCGTCGATCCAAAAACCCTCCAAACCCTAGACAAATCACCGGCCGGGAGATTTTGAGCAAATCCGAAGGAGAACATCGCACTGGCATACCAAACCGAGGTAACTCCTTCGATTCAATCCGCGGCAACCCCGAGAAGACACGGGTCGGGCGGGGCACTGAGATGGGAACGTTCGAAATGGACGGCACGGGGGCGAAATCAACGACCCGACTAACCAATGCGGGGGTGAAGATGGGGGTTTAAGGCGTGACCTCCTTGGCTCGGTTCTCGATGAGGCCGATCACGAAGCTCGATCGATCGCCGGCGATGGTGACGCCGCCGCCCCCACCCCCTCCTCCTCCTCCGGCAGCGCCCTCCTCCATCTCCTGCGCCGAACCCTGGAAGGATGCAACTACGGCTGCTAGCTGGTGGTGTGTCTGTGCGAAGCGGCGAGGAGAGCGTTTGGTCGCTCCCGTTTTCTCTACACGGCCTGCGGCGGGGCCTGAGGAACAGAGGAAGTGACGAAGAGGGCGAGATTTGTGCGGCGGGTCCCGGATTAAGTGTTAGGGGGTCTGCTAGCTGAACAAAATTTTAATCCCTCGACAAATTTGACAGTTTGGAACAGGGGTCTAATAGATGATGCAAATTTGAAGATATAAAACTAGGTGTTGTATAATTTACATCACCACAAAGTGTTTTTTACATCTTTAAAAAATAGTCAACTCCAACAGATAATGTATATTTGTGATGTAAAATTTCAACTCCAACAGATGATGTATTTGAAGATGTCAAATAGTGCACTAAACCAACTCTCGAAACTATCAAAGCTCGCGTGCTCCCGCTGCAGCTCGCCGGGGCCGGCGGGGATGGCCGGAATCGGCCGGCGGCGGAGAGGAATGGGTAGGGGAGGTCGAGAGGAAGCCAAACCGGTTGCGGCAGCACGGGGCGGCGCTAGAACCGCCCGTAATCGGCCGAAAGGGGATCGGGCAGGTGGCAGGCCGGCCGAGGCAGGCAACGGGGGACAGGGGACAAGGTCGTGGCGGGCCTGGCGGCCGACGAAGAAGGCATTTATGCCAGTTGCAGCCGTAGGAGAAGTTTCAATACGGCGGCGGCCGAAAGCGAATTAGCGGCTGCGGGCGGCGGGCTGACGAGGCAGGCGGCGGGCTGACGAGGCAGGCGGCGGGGGACGGCGAGCGAAGTCGCAGCGGGCCTGGCGACCGTTGGAGAAGGCATTTAGGCTAGTCGCAGCCGCCGGAGAAGTTTCGATTCGGCAGCGGGCGAAAGTGAATCGGCGGCTGCAGGCGGCGGGCCAGCGAGGCAAGCGGCGGGGGACGGGGGGCAAAGTCGCGGCGGGCCTGACGGCCGTCGGGTGGCGTGCAGCGGCGGCGATTTGGTGCCGATTTCGTTGGCGACGGCTGGTCGCGTGGAAGGAAAAGGAATGATAGTTGGGCAGTTGGCGAGCAGTCGTGTTTTTACATCTCCTTTTACATCTCCTGATGGTGGTGTTGTAGTTTACATCTTCGGGAGGGGAAGATATAATTTTTTACATGTACACCATCTGTTGGAGAGGTGCTTTTGGGCCTCCAAGATGTAAAAACGTAGTTATTTTTACATCTACATCTTCTATTGGAGATGCTCTAAAGATAAGGGCAACTCCAACGGGCGATTATGTTGGGTTCTACGGTAGGGTGCGTCGACTACAAATTAAAATTTCCTACGCGCAGAACAACCAAGAACATGCTACGGGAGATGGATCACAGTTCGTTACCACTAGACGCGCAGTGCCATGCAGGTCCGCGTGGGTCGTCTCCTCCTCGTCCGATCTCCCTCGAACAGCCGGTCGTCGGTTCCCACGTACAGGTTCGCCGGAGCGGCGCAGGTGCACCGCCTCTAACGGTATCCGCGCGTGCAGGAGGAACACCGTGCGGCAGACTGCTAGGTCCGATCACACAGTCGGCGGCGAGTGGAGGTGTCTATTTGCAACACATGCAAACCCTAGTGACAGCGCCAAAGCGATCAACCGCATGAGTGTGCCGCACCCCACTTTATATAGGCATCCGTCGCGGGCTCAACACTTGGGCCTCGCACGGACCCTAAAGCCCATAAGTCTACTCGGCCACAATCCGAATACAGCTCGGATCACATCCGACCAGTGTCCTCGGATCCGACCTCGTAGGTTCCTTCCCTTAAGCGCGCGACCCCTTAGGTTCAAGTCAACTTGGTCGTAGTTCGGATCACCTCCGAACTGCACGGTTGGTAGCGGCCCCTAGCAAGGCATGCCAAACACCAATCAGACTATGAAGCTGGTTAGGCGAACCTGTACATCACACTTCCATTCCTTTTGCAACATGATATATGTTGTCGAGCTCAAGGCGAGTCTGTCATCCTTGTGCTAGCCCGACCTCTTTCTCGTTCCAGTGATGCCGACCACAAACCAGATTATCTCATAATCCTTGTCGCATGGCCATGCTTATCCTGGTCGGATCACACGAGGGGCCCAGAGTATATCTCTCCTGATCGGAGGGGCAAATCCCATCTTGCTCGACCATGTCTCGCGGCATGGGTCTGGACAAGCCTGAAACCTACCTTTGTAACTACCCAGTCACGGAGTAGCGTTTAGTCGGCCCAAAGCAAGTCTGTCACCATCCCGAGTACATGTGCTAGCTCAGGTCTTAGAACATAGAACGTATGTTGTACTAGAGACTCACGGATGACATATCGTTGCATCTCATATATAGTTGGGTCTGTCCGACTCGGACCTTATCTCGACTCGGATCTGACTACGTCCAATCCGGCCAGACCTTTCCAAGTCCATATTATCCGGTTAGCATCCAATGCTCCATGGCTAGTGAGACCAAGCCATCGACCGTGGCATATGCTAGTCTAGTCGCTGCGCGTCCACACATCTGAAAGAACATGCGGTGGCCCCATGTTTGGTTTTGATAATTGATGACAATCTCTATGGACTAATGGTTGCCTTGAGTTATATTTGAAGGTTTTGTCCATAGGCTTTTCTTGGAATACATGTGTTGGTTTCAAGGAGAGTTTGTGTCGACCAAGGTGCTATTCAAGTAATTACCTAAAGATTGGTCTTGTGAGAGGTTGATCAAGACTAAGTCAAATAGTGAATCAAGTTGATCAACACGCAAAGTGTAGAAGATGTACCGAGAGGGATCAAGCGATCCCATGGTATGGTAAGCATTGTCCATTGTGCTTTGTGTACTAACCCATGGTCTATGTGAGAGTTCTATGTGGGGTTAGGTACGTGTTCATGGGCTTGCGTCAAGAGGAAGATATCACTCAACCAATGGAGAGGATGACATCAAGTGGTGATCGTCATCAAGAATTCCGTGCGCAAGTTCAAGTGGAGCATCACGAAGAGATCAAGTGCTTGATGCTTGCCTTCCATTGTGGTGTCAATGGACTTGTGAAGATCTGCCGAAGAGTGGCTCACCCATAGTGGAGTATGGGGGAGCAATCATCTAGTCTTCATCGACCCAACGCAATCAAGAAAGGTGGTTCAACTTGAGGGAGTCAAGATCGTCATCATCTAGCTCAAGTGGACTTCATGAAAGGCAAAGGTTTGCCCTTTATAGGTTTATATTTTACCGGTCTCATGGTGATAGTTTGGAGACCGGGTTATAGGATCGATAGCCGTACTATCAAGGGGGGCTCTCAAGTTGGTAGCTTGATCGTATCGTTAGTAGAGAGCTCAAACCATTGCATCCTTGCATCATGTTTCTTGGTTCTTGTTTGGTTCTCTTTGTGAGTCTTAGAGCTTATGGTCATCTTGATGACAAGCTCGAGTTCATCGAAAACGGAGTTCACATGCGTCTTCTTTTGCGTTTTCAGTGTTGGAGGTTTTACCGGTCTTATTCGAGGAAGGGTTCTCACCATTTTCTTATGGGCCTTTTCTAATTTACTTATTATTGTTATTTCTATCAACATTGTGTTAGCCCTTGTCGCTAGCTTTCCAACAAACTTGGTTTCGTTGAATTCGGAGTCCGTTTGCAGAAGTTGTGTCAGTTTTGGTGTCCTTGTAAAAGCTGCAGCGGTACTACCGCTCGTGGGAGCGGTACTACTGCTTGGAGGGGATGTAATTTTTTACTACCGCTCTTGGGAGCGGTACTACCGCAGCTACTTCCGTGGCTACTTCCGCTCCGGACCAAAAACTCGTCACAAGTCCAGCGGTGGTAGGCGCGGATGTATTTTTTTAGTACCACTCGCAAGCAGTAGTACCGCTACTCTTAGCGGTAGTACCACTACCCCTAGCGGTAGTACCGTGAGGACGAGCGGTAGTACCGCTCTGTGCGGGCTGTGAGCATAACGGTTGGTTTTTTCCCCACCTATAAAAGGGGGTCTTCTTCCCCAATGAACCTAATCCTTTGAGCTCGTGTTCTTCCCCCATTGTTGACCTTCTTCGAGCTAGCTAACTCTCAATCCCTCCATGGATTCTTGCTAGTTTATGAGGGAAAAGAGAGAGGAGATCTAGATCCACATTTCCACCAATCACTTTCTCCTCTATGTGAGGGGAACCCCTTGGATCTAGATCTTAGAGTTCTTGGTGTTCTCCTTCTTGTTCTTCCTATCATTTTCCTCCCTAGCATTAGTTTGTTGGAAATATGCCCTAGAGGCAATAATAAATGGTTATTATTATATTTCTTTGTTCATGATAATTGTCTATTGTTCATGCTATAATTGTGTTATCCGGAAATCGTAATACATGTGTGAATACATAGACCACAATGTGTCCCTAGTAAGCCTCTAGTTGACTAGCTCGTTGATCAACAGATAGTCATGGTTTCCTGACTATGGACATTGGATGTCATTGATAACGGGATCACATCATTAGGAGAATGATGTGATGGACAAGACCCAATCCTAAGCATAGCTTAAAAGATCGTGTAGTTTCGTTTGCTAGAGCTTTTCCAATGTCAAGTATCTTTTCCTTAGACCATGAGATCGTGCAACTCCCGGATACCGTAGGAGTGCTTTGGGTGCACCAAACATCACAACGTAACTGGGTGACTATAAAGGTGCACTACGGGTATCTCCGAAAGTGTCTGTTGGGTTGGCACGGATCGAGACTGGGATTTGTCACTCCGTGTGACGGAGAGGTATCTCTGGGCCCACTCGGTAATGCATCATCATAATGAGCTCAATGTGGCTAAGGCGTTAGTCACGAGATCATGCATTACGGTACGAGTAAAGAGACTTGCCGGTAACGAGATTGAACAAGGTATTGGGATACCGACGATCGAATCTCGGGCAAGTAACATACCGATTAACAAAGGGAATTGTATACCGGGATTGATTGAATCCTCGACATCGTGGTTCATCCGATGAGATCATCGTGGAACATGTGGGAGCCAACATGGGTATCCAGATCCCGCTGTTGGTTATTGACCGGAGAGGCGTCTCGGTCATGTCTGCATGTCTCCCGAACCCGTAGGGTCTACACACTTAAGGTTCGGTGACGCTAGGGTTGTAGAGATATGTGTATGAGGAAACCCGAAAGTTGTTCGGAGTCCCGGATGAGATCCCGGACGTCACGAGGAGTTCCGGAATGGTCCGGAGGTAAAGAATTATATATAGGAAGTCAAGTTTCGGCCACCGGGAAAGTTTCGGGGGTTACCGGTATTGTACCGGGAACACCGGAAGGGTCCCGGGGGTCCACCAGGTGGGGCCACCTATCCCAGAGGGCCCCGTGGGCTGAAGTGGGAAGGGAACCAGCCCCTAGTGGGCTGGGAGCCCCCCATGGGCCTCCCCCCTGCGCCTAGGGTTGGAAACCCTAGGGTGGGGGGCGCCCCACTTGCCTTGGGGGGCAAGGCACCCCCTTGGCCGCCGCCCCCCCATCTAGATGGGGTTTGGCCGGCGCCCCCCCCTCCCAGGGGGCCTATATAAAGGGGGAGGGAGGGCAGCAATAGGACAGCCTTGGGCGCCTCCCTCCTCCCCTGCTACACCTCTCTCTCTCGTAGAAGCTCGGCGAAGCCCTGCCGGCATCCCGCTACATCCACCACCACGCCGTCGTGCTGCTGGATCTCCATCAACCTCTCCTTCCCCCTTGCTGGATCAAGAAGGAGGAGACGTCGCTGGACCGTACGTGTGTTGAACGCGGAGGTGCCGTCCGTTCGGCACTCGGTCATCGGTGATTTGAATCACGGCGAGTACGACTCCGTCATCCACGTTCATTGGAACGCTTCCGCTCGCGATCTACAAGGGTATGTAGATGCACTCCTTTCCCCTCGTTGCTAGTATACTCCATAGATGCATCTTGGTGAGCGTAGGAAAATTTTAAAATTATGCTACGATTCCCAACAGTGGCATCATGAGCCAGGCCTATGCGTAGTTACTATGCACGAGTAGAACACAAAGCAGTTGTGGGCGTTGATGTTGCCAATTCTTCTTGCCGCTACTAGTCGTATCTTGTTTCGGCGGTATTGTAGGATGAAGCGGCCCGGACCGACCTTACACGTACGCTTACGTGAGACAGGTTCCACCGACTGACATGCACTAGTTGCATAAGGTGGCTAGCGGGTGTCTGTCTCTCCTACTTTAGTCGGAACGGATTCGATGAAAAGGGTCCTTATGAAGGGTAAATAGAAATTGGCAAATCACGTTGTGGTTTTACGTAGGTAAGAAACGTTCTTGCTAGAAACCTATACAAGCCACGTAAAAACTTGCAACAACAATTAGAGGACGTCTAACTTGTTTTTGCAGCAAGTGCTATGTGATGTGATATGGCCAGAAGATGTGATGAATGATATATGTGATGTATGAGATTGATCATATTCTTGTAATAGGAATCACGACTTGCATGTCGATGAGTATGACAACCGGCAGGAGCCATAGGAGTTGTCTTTATTATTTTGTATGACCTGCGTGTCATTGAATAACGCCATGTAAATTACTTTACTTTGTTGCTAAACGCGTTAGCCATAGAAGTAGAAGTAATCGTTGGCGTGACGACTTCATGAAGACACAATGATGGAGATCATGATGATGGAGATCATGGTGTCATGCCGGTGACGAAGATGATCATGGTGCCCCGAAGATGGAGATCAAAGGAGCATAATGATATTGGCCATATCATGTCACTATTTGATTGCATGTGATGTTTATCATGTTTTTGCATCTTATTTGCTTAGAACGACGGTAGTAAGTAAGATGATCCCTTATGATAATTTCAAGAAAAGTGTTCCCCCTAACTGTGCACCGTTGCGAAGGTTCGTTGTTTCGAAGCACCACGTGATGATCGGGTGTGATAGATTCTAACGTTCGAATACAACGGGTGTTGACGAGCCTAGCATGTACAGACATGGCCTCGGAACACACGCAATACACTTAGGTTGACTTGACGAGCCTAGCATGTACAGACATGGCCTCGGAACACGGAGGACCGAAAGGTCGAGCATGAGTCGTATAGAAGATACGATCAACATGGAGATGTTCACCGATCTTGACTAGTCCGTCTCACGTGATGATCGGACACGGCCTAGTTAACTCGGATCATGTTTCACTTAGATGACTAGAGGGATGTCTATCTGAGTGGGAGTTCATTAAATAATTTGATTAGATGAACTTAATTATCATGAACTTAGTCTAAAATCTTTACACTATGTCTTGTAGATCAAATGGCCAACGTTGTCCTCAATTTCAACGCGTTCCTAGAGAAAACCAAGCTGAAAGATGATGGCAGCAACTATACGGACTGGGTCCGGAACCTGAGGATCATCCTCATAGTAGCCAAGAAAGATTATGTCTTAGAAGCACCGCTAGGTGAAGCACCAATCCCAGAGAACCAAGACGTTATGAACGCTTGGCAATCACGTGCTGATGATTACTCCCTCGTTCAGTGCGGCATGCTTTACAGCTTAGAACCGGGTCTCCAAAAGCGTTTTGAGAAACATGGAGCATATGAGATGTTCGAGGAGCTGAAATTGGTTTTCCAAGCTCATGCCCGGGTCGAGAGATATGAAGTCTCCGACAAGTTCTTCAGCTGTAAAATGGAGGAAAATAGTTCTGTAAGTGAGCACATACTCAGAATGTCTGGGTTGCACAACCGCTTGACTCAGCTGGGAGTTAATCTCCCGGATGACGCGGTCATTGACAGAATCCTTCAGTCGCTTCCACCAAGCTACAAGAGCTTTGTGATGAACTTCAATATGCAGGGGATGGAAAAGACCATTCCTGAGATATATTCAATGCTGAAATCAGCGGAGGTGGAGATCAGAAAAGAACATCAAGTGTTGATGGTGAATAAAACCACTAAGTTCAAGAAGGGCAAGGGTAAGAAGAACTTCAAGAAGGACGGCAAGGGAGTTGCCGCGCCCGGTAAACCAGTTACTGGGAAGAAGTCAAAGAATGGACCCAAGCCTGAAACTGAGTGCTTTTATTGCAAGGGAAGTGGTCACTGGAAGCGGAACTGCCCCAAATACTTAGCGGAAAAGAAGGCCGGCAACACCAAAGGTATATGTGATATACATGTAATTGATGTGTACCTTACCAGTACTCGTAGTAGCTCCTGGGTATTTGATACCGGTGCGGTTGCTCATATTTGTAACTCAAAACAGGAACTACGGAATAAACGGAGACTGGCGAAGGACGAGGTGACGATGCGCGTCGGGAATGGTTCCAAGGTCGATGTGATCGCCGTCGGCACGCTACCTCTGCATCTACCCACGGGATTAGTTTTAAACCTCAATAATTGTTATTTAGTGCCAGCTTTGAGCATGAACATTGTATCTGGATCTCGTTTAATTCGAGATGGCTACTCATTTAAATCCGAGAATAATGGTTGTTCTATTTATTTGAGAGATATGTTTTATGGTCATGCCCCGCTGGTCAATGGTTTATTCTTGATGAATCTCGAACGTGATGTTACACATATTCATAGTGTGAATACCAAAAGATGTAAAGTTGATAACGATAGTCCCACATATCTGTGGCACTGCCGCCTTGGTCACATTGGTGTCAAGCGCATGAAGAAGCTCCATGCAGATGGACTTTTGGAGTCTCTTGATTACGAATCATTTGACACGTGCGAACCATGCCTCATGGGTAAGATGACCAAGACTCCGTTCTCCGGAACAATGGATCGAGCAACCAACTTATTGGAAATCATACATACCGATGTGTGCGGTCCAATGAGTGTTGAGGCTCGCGGAGGATATCGTTATGTTCTCACTCTCACTGATGATTTAAGTAGATATGGGTATGTCTACCTAATGAAGCACAAGTCTGAAACCTTTGAAAAGTTCAAGGAATTTCAGAGTGAGGTTGAGAATCAACGTGACAGGAGAATAAAATTCTTACGATCAGATCGTGGTGGAGAATATTTAAGTCACGAATTTGGTGCACACTTAAGGAAATGTGGAATAGTTTCACAACTCACGCCGCCTGGAACACCTCAGCGAAACGGTGTGTCCGAACGTCGTAATCGCACTCTATTGGATATGGTGCGATCTATGATGTCTCTTACCGATTTACCGCTCTCATTTTGGGGCTATGCTTTAGAGACTGCCGCATTCACTTTAAATAGGGCTCCGTCGAAATCCGTTGAGACGACACCGTATGAATTATGGTTTGGGAAGAAACCTAAGCTGTCGTTTCTAAAAGTTTGGGGATGCGATGCTTATGTCAAGAAACTTCAACCTGAAAAGCTCGAACCCAAGTCGGAAAAATGCGTCTTCATAGGATACCCTAAGGAAACTATTGGGTATACCTTCTACCTCAGATCCGAAGGCAAGATCTTCGTTGCCAAGAACGGGTCCTTTCTGGAGAAGGAGTTTCTCTCGAAAGAATTGAGTGGGAGGAAAGTGGAACTTGATGAGGTGATAGTCACCCCTTCCGAACCGGAAAGTAGCGCAGCGCGGGAAGATGTTCCTGTGGTGCCTACACCGACTGGGGAGGAAGTTAATGATGATGATCATGAAGCTTCGGATCAAGTTACTACTGAACTTCGTAGGTCCACAAGGACACGTTCCGCACCAGAGTGGTACGGCAACCCTGTCCTGGAAATCATGTTGTTAGACAACGGTGAACCTTCGAACTATGAAGAAGCGATGGCGGGCCCGGATTCCGACAAATGGCTAGAAGCCATGAAATCCGAGATAGGATCCATGTATGAAAACGAAGTATGGACTTTGACTGACTTGCCTGATGATCGGCGAGCCATAGAAAACAAATGGATCTTTAAGAAGAAGACGGACGCGGATGGTAATGTGACCATCTACAAAGCTCGACTTGTCGCTAAGGGTTATCGACAAGTTCAAGGGGTTGACTACGATGAGACTTTCTCACCCGTAGCGAAGCTGAAGTCCGTCCGAATCATGTTAGCAATTGCCGCATACTATGATTATGAGATATGGCAGATGGACGTCAAAACGGCATTCCTTAACGGCTTCCTTAAGGAAGAGTTGTATATGATGCAGCCGGAAGGTTTTGTCGATCCTAAGAATGCTAACAAAGTATGCAAGCTCCAGCGCTCAATCTATGGGCTGGTGCAAGCATCTCGGAGTTGGAACATTCGCTTTGATGAGATGATCAAAGCGTTTGGGTTTACACAGACTTATGGAGAAGCCTGTGTTTACAAGAAAGTGAGTGGGAGCTCTGTAGCATTTCTCATATTATATGTGGATGACATACTTTTGATGGGAAATGATATAGAATTCTTGGAAAGTATAAAGGCCTATTTGAATAAGTGTTTTTCAATTAAGGACCTTGGAGAAGCTGCTTATATATTAGGCATCAAAATCTATAGAGATAGATCAAGACGCCTCATTGGTCTTTCACAGAGTACATACCTTGACAAGATATTGAAGAAGTTCAATATGGATCAGTCCAAGAAGGGGTTCTTGCCTGTATTGCAAGGTGTGCAATTGAGCACGGCTCAATGCCCGACCATGGCAGAAGATAGAGAAAAGATGAGTGTCATCCCCTATGCCTCGGCCATAGGGTCTATTATGTATGCCATGCTGTGTACCAGACCTGATGTAAACCTTGCCGTAAGTTTGGTAGGAAGGTACCAAAGTAATCCCGGCATGGAACACTGGACAGCGGTCAAGAATATCCTGAAGTACCTGAAGAGGACTAAGGATATGTTTCTCGTTTATGGAGGTGACGAAGAGCTCGTCGTAAAGGGTTACGTCGACGCTAGCTTCGACACAGATCTGGATGACTCGAAGTCACAAACCGGATACGTGTATATTTTGAATGGAGGAGCAGTAAGCTGGTGCAGTTGCAAGCAAAGCGTCGTGGCGGGATCTACATGTGAAGCGGAGTACATGGCAGCCTCGGAGGCAGCACAGGAAGCAGTCTGGGTGAAGGAGTTCATTACCGACCTAGGGGTGATTCCCAATGCGTCGGGCCCGATGACTCTCTTCTGTGACAACACTGGAGCTATTGCCCTTGCGAAGGAGCCCAGGTTTCACAGGAAGACCAGGCATATCAAGCGTCGCTTCAACTCCATTCGTGAAAGTGTTCAAAATGGAGACATAGATATTTGTAAAGTACATACGGATCTGAATGTAGCAGATCCGTTGACTAAACCTCTCCCTAGGGCAAAACATGATCAACACCAGGACGCAATGGGTGTTCGATTCATCACAATGTAACTAGATTATTGACTCTAGTGCAAGTGGGAGACTGTTGGAAATATGCCGTAGAGGCAATAATAAATGGTTATTATTATATTTCTTTGTTCATGATAATTGTCTATTGTTCATGCTATAATTTTGTTATCCGGAAATCATAATACATGTGTGAATACATAGACCACAACGTGTCCCTAGTAAGCCTCTAGTTGACTAGCTCGTTGATCAACAGATAGCCATGGTTTCCTGACTATGGACATTGGATGTCATTGATAACGGGATCACACCATTAGGAGAATGATGTGATGGACAAGACCCAATCCTAAGCATAGCTTAAAAGATCGTGTAGTTTCGTTTGCTAGAGCTTTTCCAATGTCAAGTATCTTTTCCTTAGACCATGAGATCGTGCAACTCCCGGATACTGTAGGAGTGCTTTGGGTGCACCAAACATCACAATGTAACTGGGTGACTATAAAGGTGCACTACGGGTATCTCCGAAAGTGTCTGTTGGGTTGGCACGGATCGAGACTGGGATTTGTCACTCCGTGTGACGGAGAGGTATCTCTAGGCCCACTCAGTAATGCATCATCATAATGAGCTCAATGTGGCTAAGGCGTTAGTCACGGGATCATGCATTACGGTACGAGTAAAGAGACTTGCCGGTAACGAGATTGAACAAGGTATTGGGATACCGACGATCGAATCTCGGGCAAGTAACATACCGATTAACAAAGGGAATTGTATACCGGGATTGATTGAATCCTCTGTTGGAAATATGCCCTAGAGGCAATAATAAATAGGTTATTATTATATTTCCTTGTTCATGATAATCGTTTATTATCCATGCTATAATTGTATTGATAGGAAACTCAGATTCATGTGTGGATACATAGACAACACCATGTCCCTAGTAAGCCTCTAGTTGACTAGCTCGTTGATCAATAGATGGTTATGGTTTCCTGACCATGGACATTGGATGTCGTTGATAACGGGATCACATCATTAGGAGAATGATGTGATGGACAAGACCCAATCCTAAGCCTAGCACAAGATCGTGTAGTTCGTTTGCTCAGAGCTTTTCTAATGTCAAGTATCATTTCCTTAGACCATGAGATTATGCAACTCCCGGATACCGTAGGAATGCTTTGGGTGTACCAAACGTCACAACGTAACTGGGTGGCTATAAAGGTGCACTACAGGTATCTCCGAAAGTGTCTGTTGGGTTGGCACGAATCGAGACTGGGATTTGTCACTCCGTGTAAACGGAGAGGTATCTCTGGGCCCACTCGGTAGGACATCATCATAATGTGCACAATGTGACCAAGGAGTTGATCACGGGATGATGTGAGTTACGGAACGAGTAAAGAGACTTGCCGGTAACGAGATTGAACAAGGTATCGGGATACCGACGATCGAATCTCGGGCAAGTAACATACCGATAGACAAAGGGAATTGTATACGGGATTGATTGAATCCTCGACATCGTGGTTCATCCGATGAGATCATCGAGGAGCATGTGGGAGCCAACATGGGTATCCAGATCCCGCTGTTGGTTATTGACCGGAGAGTCGTCTCGGTCATGTATGCGTGTCTCCCGAACCCGTAGGGTCTACACACTTAAGGTTCGGTGACGCTAGGGTTGTAGAGATATTAGTATGCGGTAACCCGAAAGTTGTTCGGAGTCCCGGATGAGATCCCGGACGTCACGAGGAGTTCCGGAATGGTCCGGAGGTAAATATTTATATATGGGAAGTCTTATTTTGGTCGCCGGAAAAGTTTCGCACTTTATCGGTATTGTACCGGGAGTGCCGAAAGGGGTCCGGGGGTCCACCAGCCCCCGGGGGGCCACATGGGCTGTGGGGGGTGCGCCTTGGCCTATATGGGCCAAGGGAACCAGCCCCAAGAGGCCCATGCGCCAAGAGATATGATAAAGGGAGAGTCCTAAAGGGGGAAGGCACCTCCGAGGTGCCTTGGGGAGGATGGACTCCTCCCTGGCCGCACCCTTCCTTGGAGGAAGGGCCAAGGCTGCGCCCCCCCTCTCCCTTGGCCCTATATATAGTGGGGGGGAAGGGAGGGCAGTGGCAATCCAAGCCCTGGCGCCTCCCTCTCCCTCCCGTGACACATCTCCCTCCTCCCGTAGCGCTTGGCGAAGCCCTGTTGGAATCCCGCTACTTCCACCACCACGCCGTCGTGCTGCTGGATCTCCATCAACCTCTCCTCCCCCCTTGCTGGATCAAGAAGGAGGAGACGTCACTGCTCCGTACGTGTGTTGAACGCGGAGGTGCCGTCCGTTCGGCGCTAGGATCATCGGTGATTTGGATCACGACGAGTACGACTCCATCAACCCCGTTCTCTTGAACGCTTCCGCTCGCGATCTACAAGGGTATGTAGATGCACTCCCCTTCCCCTCGTTGCTAGATTACTCCATAGATTGATCTTGGTGATGCATAGAAAATTTTGAATTTCTGCTACGTTCCCCAACAGTGGCATCATGAGCCAGGTCTATGCGTAGTTTCTATGCACGAGTAGAACACAAAGTAGTTGTGGGCGTAGATGTTGCCAATTCTTCTTGCCGCTACTAGTCTTATCTTGATTCGGCGGCATTGTGGGATGAAGCGGCCCGGACCGACCTTACACGTACGCTTACGTGAGACAGGTTCCACCGACTGACATGCACTAGTTGCATAAGGTGGCTAGCGGGTGTCTGTCTCTCCCACTTTAGTCGGATCGGATTCGATGAAAAGGGTCCTTATGAAGGGTAAATAGAAATTGGCATATCACGTTGTGGCTTTTGCGTAGGTAAGAAACGTTCTTGCTAGAATCCCATAGCAGCCACGTAAAACATGCAACAACAATTAGAGGACGTCTAACTTGTTTTTGCAGGGTATGCTATGTGATGTGATATGGCCAGAAGATATGATGAATGATATATGTGATGTATGAGATTGATCATATTCTTGTAATAGGGATCACGACTTGCATGTCGATGAGTATGACAACCGGCAGGAGCCATAGGAGTTGTCTTTATTTTTTTGTATGACCTGCGTGTCATTGAATAACGCCATGTAAATTACTTTACTTTATTGCTAAGCACGTTAGCCATAGAAGTAGAAGTAATCGTTGGCATGACAACTTCATAAAGACACAATGATGGAGATCATGATGATGGAGATCATGGTGTCATGCCGGTGACGAAGATGATCATGGTGCCCCGAAGATGGAGATCAAAGGAGCAAAATGATATTGGCCATATCATGTCACTATTTGATTGCATGTGATGTTTATCATGTTATGCATCTTATTTGCTTAGAACGACGGTAGTAAGTAAGATGATCCCTCACTAAAATTTCAAGAGACGTGTTCCCCCTAACTGTGCACCGTTGCGAAGGTTCGTTGTTTCGAAGCACCACGTGATGATCGGGTGTGATAGATTCTAACGTTCGAATACAACGGGTGTTGACGAGCCTAGCATGTACAGACATGGCCTCGGAACACATGCGAAAACACTTAGGTTGACTTGACGAGCCTAGCATGTACAGACATGGCCTCGGAACACAAGAGACCGAAAGGTCGAACATGAGTCGTATAGAAGATACGATCAACATGGAGATGTTCACCGATGATGACTAGTCCGTCTCACGTGATGATCAGACACGGCCTAGTTTGACTCGGATCATGTATCACTTAGATGACTAGAGGGATGTCTATCTGAGTGGGAGTTCAATAATCAGATGAACTTCATTATCATGAACATAGTCAAAAGGTCTTTACAAATTATGTCATACGCTTTAGTTCTACTGTTTAAGATATGTTCCTAGAGTAAATTTAGTTGAAAGTTGGTAGTAGCAATTATGCGGACTGGGTCCGTAAACTGAGGATTGTCCTCATTGCTGCACAGAAGGCTTATGTCCTTAATGCACCTCTCGGTGTGCTGAACCTCAACGTCGTTTGTAGATGTTGCGAAACATCTGACACGCACATTTTGATGACTACGTGATAGTTCTAATGGTTTAGAATTGTGGCACCAAAGACGTTTGTGAAACGTCGCAGAACATATGAGATGTTCCGAAGACTGAAATTGGGATTTCAGACTAGTGTCCACGTCAGGAGGTATGAGACCTCTGACAAGTTTCTTGAGCCTGCAGACTAAGGGAGAAGAGCTCAATCGTTAAGCATGTGCTCAGATTGTCTGAGTGCCACAATCACTTGAATCGAGTGGGAGTCAATCTCCCAGATGAGATAGTGATGGTTCTCCATAGTCACTGCCACCAAGCTATTAGAGCTTCGTGATGAACTATAACATATCAGGGATAGACATGATGATCCTTGAGCAACTCGCGATGTTTGACACCGCGAAAGTAGAAATCAAGAAGGAGCATCAATTGTTGATGGTTAGTAAAACCACTAGTTTCTAGAAGGGCAAGGGCAAAAGGGATACTTCATGAAACAGCAAATCATTTGCTGCTCTAGTGAAGAATCCCAAGGTTGAGCCCAAACCCGAGACTAAGTGCTTCTGTAATGAGGGGAACGGTCACTGAAGCAGAACTACCCTAGATACTTGGTAGATGAGAAGGCAGGCAAGGTCGACAGAAGTATATTGGATATACATTATATGAATGTGTACTTTACTAGTACTCCTAGCAGCACCAGGGTATTAGATACCGGTTCGGTTGCTAAGTGTTAGTAACTCGAAATAAAAGCTGCGGAATAAATGGAGACTAGCTAAAGGTGAGATGACGATGTGTGTTGGAAGTGTTTCCAAGGTTGATGTGATCAAGCATCGCATGCTCCCTCTACCATCGAGATTTGGTGTTTGCGTTGAGCATGATTGGATTATGTTTATCGCAATACGGTTATTCATTTAAGGAGAATAATGGTTACTCTGTTTATTTGAATAATACCTTCAATGGTCTTGCACCTAAAATGAATCTCGATCGTAGTGATACACATGTTCGTGCCAAAAGATATAAAATAGTAATGATAGTACCACATACTTGTGGCACTGCCATTTGAGTCATATTGGTATAGAACGCATGAAGAAGCTCCATGTAGATGGATCTTTGGACTCAGTCGTTTTTGAAAAGATTGAGACATGCGAACCATGTCTATTGGTATATATGCATGAAGAAACTCCATGCAGATGGATCGTTTGGACTCACTTGATTTTGAATCACTTGAGACATGCAAATCATACCACATGGGCAAGATGACTGAAAGGCCTCGTTTTCAGTAAGATGGAACAAGAGAGCAACTTGTTGGAAGTAATACATTTGATGTGTGCAGTCCAATGAGTGCTGAGGCATGCAGTGGATATCGTTATGTTCTTACTTCACAGATGATTTGAGTAGATGCTGAGTGTATTTACTTGATGAAACACAAGTCTGAATTATTGAAAGGTTCAAGTAATTTCAGAGTGAAGTTGAAGATCGTCGTGACAAGAGGATAAAATGTCTGTGATATGATCATAGAGATGAGTATCTGAGTTACGAGTTTGGCACACAATTAAGACATTGTGGAAAGTGTTTCACAATTAATACCGCCTGGAACACCATAGTGTGATGGTGTGTCCGAACATCATAACTACACCCTATTGGATATGGTGCATACCATGATGTCTCTTATCGAATTACCACTATCGTTTATGGGTTAGGCATTAGAGACAACCGCATTCACTTTAAAAGGGGCACCACGCAATTCCGTTGAGACGACACCGTTTAGAGAAACCTAAGTTGTCGTTTCTTAAAAGTTTGGGGCTGCGAAGCTTATGTGAAAAAGTTTCAGGCTGATAAGCTCGAACCCAAAGCGGATAAATACATCTTCATAGAATACCCAAAACAGTTGGGTATACCTCCTATTTCAGATCTGGAAGCAAAAGTAATTGCTTCTAGAAACGAGTCCTTTCTCGAGGAAAATTTTCTCTCGAAAGAATTGAGTGGGAGGATGGTGGAGACTTGATAAGGTTATTGAACCGTCACTTCAACTAGTGTGTAGCAAGGCACAGGAAGTTGTTCCTGTGGCACCTATACCAATTGAAGTGGAAGCTTATGATAGTGATCATGAAACTTCGGATCAAGTCACCACCAAACCTCGTAGGACGACGAGGATGCGTAATACTTCAGAGTAGTACGTGATCCTGTCTTGGAAGTCATGTTGTTGGGCAACGATGAACCTATGAGCTATGGAGAAGCGATGGTGGGCCCATATTCTGACAAATGGTTAGAAACCATGAAATCCGAGATAAATGGATCTTTGAGAAGAAGACGGACGTGGACGGTAATGTTACCGTCTATGAAGCTCGACTTGTGGCAAAGAGTATTCCCACAAGTTCAAGGAGTTGACTACAATGAGATTTTCTCATCCGTAGCGATGCTTAAGTCCGTCGGAATCATGTTAGCATTAGCTGCATTTATGAAATCTGGCAGATGGATGTCAAAACAAGTTTCCTTACCAGTTTTCGTAAGGAAAGGTTGTATGTGATACAATCAGAAAGGTTTTGTCGATCCTAAGGATGCTAAAATGTATGCTAGCTCCAGCGATCCTTCCATGGATTAGAGCAAGCATCTCGGAGTCAGAATATACGCTTTGATGGAGTGATCAAAGTTTTTGGGTTTATACAAAGTTTGTTAGAAACTTGTATTTACAATAAAGTGAGTGGGAGCGCTACAACATTTCTGATAAGTATATGTGAATGACACATTGTTGATCCGAAATGATGTAAAATTTCTGGAAAGCATAAAGGGTTGTTTGAAAGGAGTTTTTCAAAGGAAAACCTGGATAAAGCTGCTTACATATTGGGCATCAAGATCTATAGAGATAGATCAAGACGCCTGATGATACTTTCAAAGAACGCACACCTTGACATGATTTTGAAAGAGTTCAAAATAGATCAGCAAAGAAGGAGTTCTTGGCTGTGTTACAAGGTGTGAGTATTGAGTAAGACTCAAGACCTGACCACAGCAGAAGAGAGAGAAAGGACGAAGGTCGTCCCCTATGCTTTAGACGTAGGCTCTACGGTATGCTATGCTGTGTACCGCACATGTAGTGTGCCTTGCCATGAGTTGGTCAAGGGGTACAATAGTGATCCGGGAATGGATCACATGACAGCGGTCGAACTTATCCTTAGTATCTAGTGGACTAAGGAATTTTCTCGATTATCGAGGTGAAAGGGAGTTCGTCGTAAAGGGTTACGTTGATGCGAACCTTGACACTAATCCGGATGACTCTGAGTAGTAAACCGGATTCGTATAGTAGAGCAATTATTTGAAATGGCTCCAAATAGCGCGTGGTAGCATCCACAAGATGACATAGATATTCGTAAAGCACACGGATCTGAAAGGTTCAGACCCGTTGACTAATAACCTCTCTCACAAGCATAACATGATCAAACCAGAACTCATTGAGTGTTAATCACATAGTGATGTGAACTAGTGTGACGCCCCCGATTTGACCGTACACTAATCATGCACGCAAATGTGTACGACCAAGATCAGGGACTCACGGGAAGATATCACAACACCACTCTAAAACATAAATAAGTCATACAAGCATTATAATACAAGCCAGGGGCCTCGAGGGCTCGAATACAAGTGCTCGATCATAGACGAGTCAGCGGAAGCAACAATATCTGAGTACAGACATAAGTTAAACAAGTTTGCCTTAAGAAGGCTAGCACAAAAGTAGCAACGATCGAAAAGGCAAGGCCTCCTGCCTGGGACCTCCTAACTACTCCTGGTCGTCGTCAGCGGCCTGCACGTAGTAGTAGGCACCTCCAGTGTCGTAAGTGTCGTCGTCGACGGTGGCGTCTGACTCCTGGACTCCAACATCTGGTTGCGACAACCAGATAGAAAGGAAAGGGGGAAAAGAGGGAGAGAAGCAACCGTGAGTACTCATCCAAAGTACTCGCAAGCAAGGAGCTATACTACATATGCATGGGTATATGTGTAAAGGGGCATATCAGTGGACTGAACTGCAGAATGCCAGAATAAAAGGGGGATAGCTAGTCCTGTCGAAGACTACGCTTCTGGCAGCCTCCATCTTGCAGCATGTAGAAGAGAGTAGATTGAAGTCCTCCAAGTAGCATCGCATAGCATAATCCTACCCGGCGATCCCCTCCTCGTCACCCTGTTAGAGAGCGATCACCGGGTTGTATCTGGCACTTGGAAGGGTGTATTTTATTCAGTATCCAGTTCTAGTTGTCATAAGCTCAAGGTACAACTCCGGGTCGTCCTTTTACCGAGGGACACGGCTATTCGAATAGATAAACTTCCCTGCAGGGGTGCACCACATAACCCAACACGCTCGATCCCAATTGGCCGGACACACTTTCCTGGGTCATGCCCGGCCTCGTAAGATCAACACGTCGCAGCCCCACCTAAGCACAACAGAGAGGTCAGCACGCCGGTCTAACCCTATGCGCGCAGGGGTCTGGGCCCATCGCCCTATGCACACCTGCACGTTGCGTACGCGGCCGGAAGCAGACCTAGCCTAGTGGCGTTCCAGTCCAATCCGGCGCGCGCCACTCAGTCGCTGACGTCAAAAGAGCTTCGGCTGATACCACGACGTCGGGATACCCATAACTACTCCCACGTAGATGGTTAGTGCGTATAGACCAAATGGCCAGACTCAGATCAAATACCAAGATCTCGTTAAGCGTGTTAAGTATCCGCGAACGTCGACCAGGGCCAGGCCCACCTCTCACCTAGGCGGTCTCAACCTGCCCTGTTGCTCCGCCACAAATATCCACTTGCGGGTACTCCTACGAGCCGACCCGACTTTAATCATCACATATGTCATGTATATAGTACATAAGTATATACCCGGGATCACCGCCCAGGTGATCACGGCCCGATAGTATAGCACAGCAGACGGACAAGAATGTAGGGCCACTGATGGAAATCTAGCATCCTATACTAAGCATGTAGGATTGCAGGTAAAGATAGTAACAATAGTAACAAGGATAGGCTATGCATCAGAATAGGATATCGGAAAGCAGTAACATGCTACACTACTCTAATGCAAGTAGTAGAGAGTAGAGTAGGCGATATCTGGTGATCAAGGGGGGGGCTTGCCTGGTTGCTCTGGCAAGTAGGAGGGGTCGTCGACTCCGTAGTCGAACTGGGCAGCAGCAGTGTCGGTCTCGTAGTCTACCGGAGAGAAGGGGGGGAAGAAACAGTAAATACCATGCAAACATAAGCATGACGATGCGTGACATGACAATGAGCGGTGCTAGGGGTGCCCTAACGCGACAGTAGGTGTTACCGGGGAAGGGGGGGGGAACATCCGGGAGGTATTCCCGATGTTTCGCGTTTTCGGACAGACGGAACGGAGGGGGAAAGTTGCTAGTTCGATAGGTTAGGGAGGTGTGGTGGATGAACGGTCTGCGTATTCGGATTCGCCTCGTCGTTTTGAGCAACTTTCATATAGAAAACATTTTCATCCGAGTTACGGTTTAAAAGATATGAATTTTCAAAGTTTATTTGAATTTCTGGAATTATTTAATTAACAGAAAAAGGGATATGACGTCAGCATGACGTAGGAGTGACGTCAGCGGTCAACAGTCCGGGTTGACCGGTCAAACTGACAAGGGGGACCCACCTGTCATAGACAGTGGGTTAACAGAGGATTAAACTAATTAATTTTTAGTTAATTAACTACTGGGCCCACCTGTCAGTGAGAGATTAATTAAACTAATTATTTTTATTTATAAAACATTTTCTTTTTCTTTTCTTTTTTTTAATTAATTTTTTTTTTTGCGGCGGGGCCCGCATGTCAGTGACTGGGCCTGCCCAGTCAGCAGTTGACTGGGTCAACCCAGTCAACTGAGCCCGTGGGGGCCACTGGCAGTGACCCAGGGGTGGCCCCAGGTGTGCCACGTCGGCGGCCGGCGCCGGCGCAACTCCGGCGACCAAATCCGCGGCGGTCCCTCGCCGGAGTTGGCCGGATTCGCGCTACGGGGCTCGGGGAGGAACGGGGCTAGGCCCATTCGAAAGAGCTCGCAGCGCCGCATCCAGGGGTGGCCGGGGTTTCGCCGGACTCGGCCGGAATCGGCGCCGGCGAGCGGTGGAGGCGGCGGCGCGCACGGGTGCTCGACGGGGACATGGCTACGGCGGGCTATCGGAAAAGCGGAGGGGCTGGGGAGCTTCTACGTGCGGTGGGGAGCGCTGTGGGCTTGAGCCCGTGACCATTTGGTCACCGGAGACACGCCGGCGGCGAGCTCCGCGGCGTGGCGTTCGGGCGCGCGCGGGGAAGCAGCTACGGAGCGCGAGCGAGCTAGCGGAGAGGGGGAGGAGGTAGAGGAGCTCACCGCGCGGCGCAAGAAAGGCCCGTGGGTGCTTAGGAGCAGCAGGTCGTCGCCGGGGAAGAAAGGGGGTCGCCGGCGTCCGAGGTTGAAGGCGAGCTCGGGGAGGCGGTTGCAGTGGCTCCGAGCCTCGAAGGAGAGGCGGAGGGGGTGTAGTCGAGGGCGGCGACGTCGTACAACACGGCGGGGTGGCGAGTGGGGCACGGTGGCCGCGTGAACGACGGGAACGGCGGCGAGCGCGCCGGCGTGGGGAAGAGGGGAGCGGTGCGGATCCGGGGGAGGGAAGAGGAAGGCGCGGGGGCCGAGAGGGAGAGCGGTGTGAGTGGGAGAGAGGCCCGAGGGAGCGGGGCCGCTGGCGCCCTTATCCTCTCGCGGGGTTCATCGCCGGCGAGGGGGTTCGGCGGCGACGCGCCCTGTTCCGACCCGGTCGGGGGAACAGGAAGGGGACGCGGGCGGGGGGGGGGGGGGGGGGGGGAAGGTGGGCTGGGCCGGGGCGCGGCTGCGGGTGGCGGCCCAGCTTGGGCCGGGGGGGGGAGGTTTTGGGCCGCGGGTCCAGTGGGGGGGGGGAGCGGGCCCTTTTTCCTTTGCTTTCTTTTTTTGTTTTGTTTTCTGTTTTATTTCATTTAAAAGTATTTAGACATTTTATAAAAATGTGTTTTCTCCACCATAATTACCAGGGTATTATTTAGAACCCACTGAACATTTCTGTTTGAATTTTTGAAAACTTTTATTTTCCACTTTAATTATATTTGAAGTTTGAACTAGGAGTTTGACAAGGGTGTGGTTCAAATGTGATCTAGCCCTGTTTAGCAACATGATTAGCTTAATCACAGGGGGGTTACTGTAGCATGATTCTCAGGGTGTTACAACTAGATTGTTGACTCTAGTGAACTCTTTGGATGTTGGTCACATGGTGATGTGACCTGTGAGTGTTAATCACATGGTGATGTGGACTAGATTATTGACTCTAGTGCAAGTGGGAGACTGTTGGAAATATGCCCTAGAGGCAATAATAAATAGGTTATTATTATATTTCCTTGTTCATGATAATCGTTTATTATCCATGCTAGAATTGTATTGATAGGAAACTCAGATACATGTGTGGATACATAGACAACACCATGTCCCTAGTAAGCCTCTAGTTGACTAGCTCGTTGATCAATAGATGGTTATGGTTTCCTGACCATGGACATTGGATGTCGTTGATAACGGGATCACATCATTAGGAGAATGATGTGATGGACAAGACCCAATCCTAAGCCTAGCACAAGATCGTGTAGTTCGTTTGCTCAGAGCTTTTCTAATGTCAAGTATCATTTCCTTAGACCATGAGATTGTGCAACTCCCGGATACCGTAGGAATGCTTTGGGTGTACCAAACGTCACAACGTAACTGGGTGGCTATAAAGGTGCACTATAGGTATCTCCGAAAGTGTCTGTTGGGTTGGCACGAATCGAGACTGGGATTTGTCACTCCGTGTAAACGGAGAGGTATCTCTAGGCCCACTCGGTAGGACATCATCATAATGTGCACAATGTGACCAAGGAGTTGATCACAGGATGATGTGAGTTACGGAACGAGTAAAGAGACTTGTCGGTAACGAGATTGAACAAGGTATAGGGATACCGACGATCGAATCTCGGGCAAGTAACATACCGATAGACAAAGGGAATTGTATACGGGATTGATTGAATCCTCGACATCATGGTTCATCCGATGAGATCATCGAGGAGCATGTGGGAGCCAACATGGGTATCCAGATCCCGCTGTTGGTTATTGACCGGAGAGTCGTCTCGGTCATGTCTGCGTGTCTCCCGAACCCGTAGGGTCTACACACTTAAGGTTCGGTGACGCTAGGGTTGTAGAGATATTAGTATGCGGTAACCCGAAAGTTGTTCGGAGTCCCGGACGTCACGAGGAGTTCCGGAATGGTCCGGAGGTAAAGATTTATATGGGAAGTCTTATTTTGGTCGCCGGAAAAGTTTCGCACTTTATCGGTATTGTACCGGGAGTGCCGAAAGGGGTCCGGGGGTCCACCAGCCCCCGGGGGGCCACATGGGCTGTGGGGGGTGCGCCTTGGCCTATATGGGCCAAGGGAACCAGCCCCAAGAGGCCCATGCGCCAAGAGATAAGATAAAGGGAGAGTCCTAAAGGGGGAAGGCACCTCCGAGGTGCCTTGGGGAGGATGGACTCCTCCCTGGCCGCACCCTTCCTTGGAGGAAGGGCCAAGGCTGCGCCCCCCCTCTCCCTTGGCCCTATATATAGTGGGGGGGAAGGGAGGGCAGTGGCAATAAAAGCCCTGGCGCCTCCCTCTCCTTCCCGTGACACATCTCCCTCCTCCCGCAGCGCTTGGCGAAGCCCTGTTGGAATCCCGCTACTTCCACCACCACGCCGTCGTGCTGCTGGATCTCCATCAACCTCTCCTCCCCCCTTGCTGGATCAAGAAGGAGGAGACGTCGCTGCTCCTTACGTGTGTTGAACGCGGAGGTGCCGTCCGTTCGGCGCTAAGATCATCGGTGATTTGGATCACGACGAGTACGACTCCATCAACCCCGTTCTCTTGAACGCTTCCGCTCGCGATATACAAGGGTATGTAGATGCACTCCCCTTCCCCTCGTTGCTAGATTACTCCATAGATTGATCTTGGTGATGCGTAGAAAATTTTGAATTTCTGCTACGTTCCCCAACATCCTCGACATCGTGGTTCATCCGATGAGATCATCGTGGAACATGTGGGAGCCAACATGGGTATCCAGATCCCGCTGTTGGTTATTGACTGGAGAGGTGTCTCGGTCATGTCTGCATGTCTCCCGAACCCGTAGGGTCTACACACTTAAGGTTCGGTGACGCTAGGGTTGTAGAGATATGTGTATGCGGAAACCCGAAAGTTGTTCGGAGTCCCGGATGAGATCCCGGACGTCACAAGGAGTTCCGGAATGTTCCGGAGGTAAAGAATTATATATAGGAAGTCAAGTTTCGGCCACCGGGAAAGTTTCGGGGGTTACCGGTATTGTACCGGGAACACCGGAAGGGTCCCGGGGGTCCACCGGGCGGGGCCACCTATCCCGGAGGGCCCCGTGGGCTGAAGTGGGAAGGGAACCAGCCCCTAGTGGGCTGGGCGCCCCCCCATGGGCCTCCCCCCTGCGCCTAGGGTTGGAAACCCTAGGGTGGGGGGGCGCCCCACTTGCCTTGGGGGGCAAGGCACCCCCTTGGCCGCCGCCCCCCCATCTAGATGGGGTTTGGCCGGCGCCCCCCCCCTCCCAGGGGGCCTATATAAAGGGGGGAGGGAGGGCAGCAATAGGAACGCCTTGGGCGCCTCCCTCCTCCCCTGCTACACCTCTCTCTCTCGTAGAAGCTCGGCGAAGCCCTGCCGGCATCCCGCTACATCCACCACCACGCCGTCATGTTGCTGGATCTCCATCAACCTCTCCTCCCCCCTTGCTGGATCAAGAAGGAGGAGACGTCGCTGGACCGTACGTGTGTTGAACGCGGAGGTGCCGTCCGTTCGGCACTCGGTCATCGGTGATTTGAATCACGGCGAGTACGACTCCGTCATCCACGTTCATTGGAACGCTTCCGCTCGCGATATACAAGGGTATGTAGATGCACTCCTTTCCCCTCATTGCTAGTATACTCCATAGATGCATCTTGGTGAGTGTAGGAAAATTTTAAAATTATGCTACGATTCCCAACATAGTTGCCTTGGTGGGATTTGGGAGAGAAGGACTTGGGCACTCCGTGTGCCCTTGCCATTGCATTTGGTGCATCGGTTTGAGTTCTCCATGGTGATACATGGAAGTTACAAGTTGAGAAGCTTATTACTCTTGGGTGCTTGGTGCCCTTGAGCTTGTTCCTCTTGGGTGCTTGGGCGCCCTAGACGGTTGGTGGTGTTCGGAGCTCAATCATTGTGGTGTAAAGCTCCGGGCAAGCGTCGGGGTCTCCAATTAGGTTGTGGAGATCGCCCCGAGCAATTTGACGGGTACCGGTGACTGCCCCCAAGGGTTTCCAAAGTGTACGGGTTCGGTGACCGCCCCCAAGGGTTGCCATTTGTACGGGTTCGGTGACCGCCCTCAAGGGTCCCTTAGTGGAATCACGACATCTTGCATTGTGCGAGGGCGTGAGGAGATTATGGTGGCCCTAGTGGCTTCTTGGGGAGCATTGTGCCTCCACACCGCTCCAAACGGAGATTAGCATCCGCAAGGGTGTGAACTTCGGGATACATCGTCGTCTCCTCGTGCCTCGGTTATCTCTTACACGAGCCCTTTACTTATGCACTTTACTTTGTGATAGCCATATTGTTTCTTGTCATATATCTTGCTATCACTTAGTTGTTTATCTTGCTTAGCATAAGTTGTTGGTGCAAATAAGTGAGCCTAGTTGTTGTAGGTTTTGTGCTTGACAAATTAACCGCTAGGTTTATTCTGCATTTGTTCAAGCCTAAACCGTAATTATTTTAAAGCACCTATTCACCCCCCCTCTAGGCGACATCCACGATCTTTCAATTGGTATCAGAGCCTCGTCTCTCTTTGTTAGGCTTAACCGCCTAGAGAGTAAAGATGTCGACTAGGGGATTAGGATTCTCTGACACTCTTAGTTTCGATGGCACAAATTTTGATGTTTGGGTAATTCGCATGCTTAATCTCTTTAGGGTCATGGACCCAAATTTAGAGCGAATTGTAGATATGGGTTTTTCTCCTCCATAGGATCCCCAAAGATTATCTTTAGAGGATGAGAAAAACTCTTATCTCAATGCTCAAGCTTCTAATGTGCTTTTCGATGCTTTGAGCAATGTAGTTATATTTCGACTCATGTCGTTCCGGGATGCTCATGAGTTGTGGACAAAGCTTCAAGATAAATATGGTGTGTCCAAGATTTGTGGGGATGATTGTTCTCCCTCCACCTCCGGCCGTGTTGCTTTCTCAACTTCTACTACATCACCCACATGTGGTTTGCCACAAGGTAATGATATGGTGAGTAGTGGTGGTCATTGCAATGATGATAGTGTGCTTATCATTGATGACTCTTCATCACTATCTTATTCCAATGCTCCACCTTTGGACTTCAACACTCCGAGCTCTCTAAATGTTTCACATGCTTGTGTTGATAGTACTTGCATATCATGTAGAAATTGCTTTACTAAATCTCATGATGATATGCTTGCTATGTCTTGTTGCCATGATAAAAATGCATCTATTTCCTCGAATTGTTGTGCTAACAATGTAGAGGAAACCCAACACCCCATGGAACAAGATGTGGTCATGAATGGTGCCTCAAGGGATCCTACATCATCATCGGTTGCGTTTTGCCTTATGGCTAAGGCTTCAAAGGTATCTCCCACTTTGAATCCCAATATATCTTGTGATGATGTTAATGATGAAGAGAATTATACCGTTGCCTCCTTAAAAATTAAGGGAGAAATGATTTTTAAAGCTCTTCGTAAGAATAAAATTGCTCATTCCAACTTCATGGAAATCATGTCTATTGCTATTTGAGGGCAAGAAATATATTGATGAGTTGGAATCTCGTCTTGAGAAGCATGAGGTCACCATTGATAAAATGGAAGGTCATGAACGTGATTACGCTAATGAGATTGCGGACCTCTCTCAAGCTCTTGAACTTGAACAAACCACCAAGGAATCTCTCGAGGAGACTTTTTCTCTAGAATTATCTAGAGTGAAGTAATCTCATGATAGAGCTCTTGAGGTGGCCAATGTTTTTGAAACTAAAAATGCTAAGCTTGAAGTTGCTCATGCTAGACTCCTTGAGGATTTTGAGCACCTCGAAAATGGTTCAAGGCTCATCAAGGGTGAGCTCATCAAACTCACCGAGTCTCATGATCAACTTGAAGCTTCTTATTTAAAAGAGCTTGCAAAGTTGTCCTCTCCTATTGTTGTTAATGATGATGCTTGTGCTACTAACTCTATTACTTGTGAAGCATCCATTTTGAAGGAGAACGTTGAGCTACAGGCTCAACTTGAGTTGCTATCTAGCAATTATGGGAAATTGGAAGAAAGCCATGAAAAGCTCTCAAGATCTCATGATGATCTTCTAGTATCCCATAATGTGCTAAAGATAGCACATGAGGCCATGATTGCTAAGGTAACATCTAGTGAGCCTCATGTGGACACTAGCACTACTTTTAGTCAAAATGCTATATTGCCGTGCTAGTCCTCGCGATTCATCCATGCATAACATTGGTACATCTTGTGATGAATTGCTTTCCTTGCCTTGTTGCTCTAACAATGAAGCTTGTACTTCCTCTAGTGCTTGTGTTGAGACTAACCATGTAGAGGAAATCAAAGAGCTCAAGGCCCAAGTCACTTCTTTGAAGAAAGATTTGGAAAAGTGTCATGAAGGGAAGGCCATACTCAACAATATCTTGAGTGTACAAAAATCCCCCAATGACAAAGGTGGACTTGGATTCAACTCCAATAAGAAGAAGAAGTCCAAGAGCAACAAGAAGAAGGGCCAAAAACAAGTCAAGAATTCGGCCAAGATCATTTGCTTCAAGTGCAAAATTGAAGGGCATCATGTTAAATCTTGCCCTTTGAAGAAGAAGGCCACTAGTGACAAGCAACAAGGGAAGCGGCCACAAGTTCACTCTCATTCTCAACCTCAAGTTGAAGAAAGGCCTCTTCCCAAGAAAACTCAAGCTAATGCTTCTCAAGTTGAGAAATCAAGTGAGAAGAAAGTAAAGAGTAGACGTTGCTACCTATGTCGTGAAAAAGGTCACGTCGCTTCTTCATGCACAAATGGTACCTTATCCAACCCTATTCTAATTGATGATATCTATTCTCTTGGGAAGGATAAGGTTGGCAATGTGTTTGCCAAATTTGTTGGTGCTCAAAGTGGTGTCAAGAAAAGAACCATTTGGGTAGCCAAGCCTATTGTGACTAACCTCTTAGGACCCAACTTGGTTGGGGACCAACTAGCTCATACTTGATCAATAGGTGTTCTTGGAGGTCAGTGGAGACTTGGCTACATTATGAGGAATTAAGGGGACTTCATCATTCTTATTGTCTCAAGCCAAGTCATTCGGATTATCAAGTTTCTATCTTATATCCAATGTTCCTCCTTGCGGTAACTCGTGCTTAAAGTGTTTACATTGATAGTTACTTGCCCCTTTGCATGTTTGGTTTCGTTCCTTGCATGTGTTGTATATGTTGTGCTTCCAACTTGATTATCTTGAGCAATCAAGTATGTGTGTGTTGGTTTGCACATCATGTACGTGTGTGTCATGCGTTGAGCCTTTTGCATCTTGTTTATTTCTTAGTTGGCTCTTGTGAGAGATTAATGGAAATCCCATTATGGGGAGTGATGTGCTTTGTGCACCTCACAATCCTATAAATGTGTGTACATGAGTAATACCATCTAGTATTGATATTTCAAGATTATCTAGTCGCTATGTGGTATGTCTTCTCATGAGAAATTCAAATTCTAAATAGTCCATTAATTATCTCTTGTTGGATCCTTTTATTTGCCTCTTGTTTATCCTTAATTGGTATCACATTATGGGGGAGTAATATGCTATGTGTATATTACTAGCCTAGAAAATGTGTACATTTGAGATATTGTCACCTAGAGTTGATATTGTAAATTATCTTGTTCCTAGGTGGCATGTTAGCTCTACAAGTTGCAATTTGCTTTTTGTTTGGTGTGAAGATGATGTCGGATATCCTTGCTATCTACCACCGGGAATTATTTCCATTTACTTCTTGTCTTTTGACAATTGGTACTCACTTGTGTGGTAGAATTTATTGATCATCTTTACATTGGCTTTTGCTTTTATTGGCCTTTTCTCTTGCCAAGGAATGTATCAACTCCCTTTGTCTTCCATACCACTTGTGGATCTTGTTTATTTCTTGATCTTGTCTAGTGTTTTCTAGATATAGTGAAAGTGGTGATCCCACCTTGTGCATTTTGTATTCAAATGCAAATTCTCTATAATGCACTAGTCTTGGGGGAGCTATCCTATTTTCTATAAAACACTCATCTTGTGATCCTTATCAAGTGTGTGTTGGTGGAAGGCAAGCCGTTTTTGTTTTGGTACTTTGTGCCATCACGAAACTTTGTAGAGAGCTTGGTTTGTTTGGAACCATCCTCTCTTTTGGGAGTTTGATATCTTTTATTTTGAGTGTATCAATGGATATCTCATTCCTTGATGTATCTTTTATGGATATCCCCCAAGTGTTGTTTTATTCATTTGGTATCTTTTCTTCACTTGGTTTTTCTTTGTCATTTGGTATCGGTTCTTGAAGGTCTTGAGCATGCATATTTACTTCATGTAGTCTCTATGGCATGCCTTCTTTATTTGACCCAATATATAGGGAAACTCCACCAAGTCTCAAATTGGATGAGATGTGCATGAAATTCATTTCCTTATATATATGCACATATTTATGTGGAGTTTGTCCTATGTATATTGGTGTTTCTAACTCTTTGGTCCCAATGAGTTTGGCTACCATTTTGTTTGTGTTGTTGTTCTAGGAACAATTGGAGATGCATTGGATGCTCGGCTCACTCACAAGGAAGGTGGTGTCACCATGTGCTTATTGGAGTCAAGCTAGGATGCTCAATGAACTACTATCTACTACCTTCAATTGGTTTATTCTACATCCTTCCAATGATATCTCGGTAACAAGTATCTATTCATGCATTATTTTCTTGCATTCAACCTTGTGTAGGTTGCATCTTGGCATGCTATTCATTCCATCTTGTGATACTTGTTTCCTTTCTCAAAGCATCTCAACGACGATCTCATGTTGCTAGTTGTGATGTCTTTGATGGTTGTATGGTAGGAATTCATTTATATACTATAAGACCATATCTAGCCATGTGCTATGCTTCCAAGCAAATATCTTATTGGTATATGTTTGACTTCCTTTTGGATATCTTGTTCCTTTGTGTTGTAACTATTTCGGGTGTACATCCTTCTTTGTAGATATATATCATCATGATTTCGTCTACCTAGAACCTTATACACTTGAGAGAAATTACATCTCTTGATGATATCCTTGTGAAAGCTTTTGCCTTGAGTGCGTGTCTTATCTCGTTGCATCTTGATGCACTCTTGTGTGGTGAAGATTATTTTCCTCACGCTTGTCTTTACGAGGCTTTTGCCATCTTAATTGGCATCCCTCGTCTTGATGAGGCTTTCATCTTCTATCTTCACCATGGGTTGTCGCAAGCTTTGTTGTTATCTTTTTAGTGAGCTTGTGAACCCATTTGCTAGTTGGGTGTGTGTGGGGAGGACATGTCATGGACCGTGTATCTCATTTATCCAAGACTATGTTGATGCTTAATGCTCATCCTTATTTTAGTCTTCTCAATTGCTTTGCCATGACTCACACACTCATTTTGGTTGAGCCTATTCTTAAGTTGCCACTTTTACATGTTGCTCAACCATGTGTTTGTTGCTTGTGCTAGGCTTTGTTTCCTACATGCTCACTTACACTTGTTGTGAGTTTCTATTGATTTTTGAGGAGTGATGATCCTATTTTGTGCACTTGGTATCCTAATGCAAATATGTCTTTAGAACACTCCGTTTCTCTCTTGCACTTGTCGTGAGGTTCTATTGATCTTGGGGGAGTGACGATCCTATTTTGTGCTCGGTGTATCCAATTACAAAACTAAATTGTGCACAAATCATGGGGAGCTTCTCTAGTTTCTCTAGAACACTCCTTTGCTCATATCATAATATCTTTTATTCATGTGGCACGTAGGATCATTGGTCTAGTTGGTTCAATTGGTATCTTTTGATAGCTTGCTTCAATTGGTATCTTTTGATAGCTTGATTGCTTGTTTCTCTCTTTGTTATGTCTTTGTGGCATATCATTCTTTTGCAATCTTTGGGCCTCAATATAGTTTGTCTTCCTCCAAGTATTTACCGTTGGATATGTGTATTGCATTCCACTCTCTTGTGGAGAAATACACAATTTATGGAGAAACACAATTTATATTGGCCTTCTAAGATTTTCTCCCATTTTGGCAATCAATGTCAATGGGGAGAAGTTTCAAAGAGTTTTGTGGAGGAGTTTAGAGAGTCATCTTTTCTTGCTTTGGTTGTGTTCCTAAGCGTTTGCACCTCATATGCATGCATTATTGGTTGTTGCATTGCATGGTGATGCATAATTCCTTGTATAAACTCTCTTGAAAGTGATTGTCATCAATTACCAAAATGGGGGAGATTGAAAGAACATGCGGTGGCCCCATGTTTGGTTTTGGTAATTGATGACAATCTCTATGGACTAATGGTTGCCTTGAGTTATATTTGAAGGTTTTGTCCATAGGCTTTTCTTGGAATACATGTGTTGGTTTCAAGGAGAGTTTGTGTCGACCAAGGTGCTATTCAAGTAATTACCTAAAGATTGGTCTTGTGAGGTTGATCAAGACTAAGTCAAATAGTGAATCAAGTTGATCATCACGCAAAGTGTAGAAGATGTACCGAGAGGGATCAAGCGATCCCATGGTATGGTAAGCATTGTCCATTGTGCTTTGTGTACTAACCCATGGTCTATGTGAGAGTTCTATGTGGGGTTAGGTACGTGTTCATGGGCTTGCGTCAAGAGGAAGATATCACTCAACCAATGGAGAGGATGACATCAAGTGGTGATCGTCATCAAGAATTCTGTGCGCAAGTTCAAGTGGAGCATCACGAAGAGATCAAGTGCTTGATGTTTGCCGTCCATTGTGGTGTCAATGGACTTGTGAAGATCTGCCGAAGAGTGGCTCACCCATAGTGGAGTATGGGGGAGCAATCATCTAGTCTTCATCGACCCAATGCAATCAAGAAAGGTGGTTCAACTTGAGGGAGTCAAGATCGTCATCATCTAGCTCAAGTGGACTTCATGCAATGCAAAGGTTTGTCCTTGATAGGTTTATATATTACCGGTCTCATGGTGATAGTTTGGAGACCGGGTTATAGGATTGATAGCCGTACTATCAATGGGGACTCTCAAGTTGGTAGCTTGATCGTATCGTTAGTAGAGAGCTCAAACCATTGCATCCTTGCATCATGTTTCTTGGTTCTTGTTTGGTTCTATTTGTGAGTCTTAGAGCTTATGGTCATCTTGATGACAAGCTCGAGTTCATCGAAAACGGAGTTCACATGCGTCTTCTTTTGCGTTTTCAGTGTTGGAGGTTTTACCGGTCTTATTCGAGGAAGGGTTCTCACCATTTTCTTATGGGCCTTTTCTAATTTGCTTCTTATTGTTATTTCTATCAACATTGTGTTAGCCCTTGTCGCTAGCTTTCCAACAAACTTGGTTTCATTGAATTCGGAGTCCGTTTGCAGAAGTTGTGTCAGTTTTGGTGTCCTTGTAAAAGCTGCAGCGGTACTACCGCTCGTGGGAGCGGTACTATCGCTTGGAGGGTATGTAATTTTTTACTACCGCTCTTGGGAGCGGTACTACCGCGGCTACTTCCGTGGCTACTTCCGCTCCGGACCAAAAATTCGTCACAAGTCCAGCGGTGGTAGGCACGGATGTATTTTTTTAGTACCGCTACCCCTAGCGGTAGTACCGTGAGGACGAGCGGTTATACCGCTCTGTGCGGGCTGTGAGCATAACGGTTGGTTTTTTCCCCACCTATAAAAGGGGGTCTTCTTCCCCAATGAACCTAATCCTTTGAGCTCGTGTTCTTCCCCCATTGTTGACCTTCCTCGAGCTTGCTAACTCTCAATCCCTCCATGGATTCTTGCTAGTTTTTGAGGGAAAAGAGAGAGGAGATCTAGATCCACATTTCCACCAATCACTTTCTCCTCTATGTGAGGGGAACCCCTTGGATCTAGATCTTAGAGTTCTTGGTGTTCTCCTTCTTGTTCTTCCTCTCATTTTCCTCCCTAGCATTAGTTGCTTTGGTGGGATTTGGGAGAGAAGGACTTGGGCACTCCGTGTGCCCTTGCCATTGCATTTGGTGCATCGGTTTGAGTTCTCCACGGTGACACGTGGAAGTTACAAGTTGAGAAGCTTATTACTCTTGGGTGCTTGGTGCCCTTGAGCTTGTTCCTCTTGGGTGCTTGGGCGCCCTAGACGGTTGGTGGTGTTCGGAGCTCAATCATTGTGGTGTAAAGCTCCGGGCAAGCATCGGGGTCTCCAATTAGGTTGTGGAGATCGCCCCGAGAAATTTGACGGGTACCGGTGACTGCCCCCAAGGGTTGCCAAAGTGTACGGGTTCGGTGACCGCCCCCAAGGGTTGCCATTTGTACGAGTTCGGTGACCGCCCTCAAGGGTCCCTCAGTGGAATCATGGCATCTTGCATTGTGCGAGGGCGTGAGGAGATTATGGTGGCCTAGTGGCTTCTTGGGGAGCATTGTGCCTCCACACCGCTCCAAACGGAGATTAGCATTCGCAAGGGTGTGAACTTCGGGATACATCGTCGTCTCCGCGTGCCTCGGTTATCTCTTACCCGAGCCCTTTACTTATGCACTTTACTTTGTGATAGCCATATTGTTTCTTGTCATATATCTTGCTATCACTTAGTTGTTTATCTTGCTTAGCATAAGTTGTTGGTGCACATAAGTGAGCCTAGTTGTTGTAGGTTTTGTGCTTGACAAATTAACCGCTAGGTTTATTCCGCATTTGTTCAAGCCTAAACCGTAATTATTTTAAAGCGCCTATTCACCCCCCCTCTCTAGGCGACATCCACGATCTTTCAACATCCATTTCGACTAGGGACCTTTTAGGACAGCCATCATACAATGCATAGTCCCACAAACAAGTCACGTACTTGCTGATACACATCATTGATAATGTCCAAGGACTATCTTTATTCATACACACATATGAAATATCATCATACATGATTGCCTCTAGGGCATATCTCCAACAGTCTCCCACTTGCACTAGAGTCAATCAAATAGACATCGAATGCCCATAGCTCTAACGTGATCCTCATGCTTGGGTTCTGGAAGCGGCTTAGTCAACGGATATGCAACATTTGCATCCGTGTGAATTTTGCATAACTCTACATCACCATTCTTTACGATCTTTCGTATCAGGTGATATTTCCGATCTATGTGTCTGACCTTGTGGTGATTCCTCGGCTCCTTGGCTTGTGCGATGGCACCAGAATTATCACAATAAAGGTCCAACGGTTTTACCGAGGCTAGGAAAATACCAAGATCATCCAGAAAGTTCCGGATCCAAACACCTTCCTTTGCAGCTTCACAAGCCGCAATGTATTCGGCTTCTGTGGTAGAATCGGCCACCGTATCTTGCTTGGAACTCATCCAGCTCACTGCTCCTCCGTTCATGACGTACACGAATCCGGACTGTGATCGACAATCATCTCTGTCGTTAGGCTTATTGCAAAAGCAACATCTGGCCTTTTACATATCATGGCATACATGATAGATCCGATTGCCGAGGCATACGGAATCCTACTCATCCTGCTTTGCTCATCAGATGTCGAAGGACTCTGAGTCTCGCTTAGCCTTATACCATGTGAGAGTGGCAAGAACCCTTTCTTCGCCTCACTCATGTTGAACTGCTTCAACACTTTATCTATGTGCGTGCTCTGGCTTAAGCCGAGCAGCCTCCTCGATCTATCTCTATAGATCTTAATGCCTAAAATGTACATTGCCTCACCAAGGTCCTTCATTGAAAACTTGCCATTCAATGACTCCTTGACCGAGTTTATCATCGAAACATCATTTCCGATCAGTAGTATGTCATCCACATACAAGATCAAAAACACTATCGAGCTCCCACTTAACTTCTTGTATAAACAAGAGTCCTCTTCGCTTTTGATGAAACCGAGACCAGTGACGACCTCATCAAAACAAATGTTCCAGCTTCGAGATGCTTGCCTCAACCCATAAATGGATCTCTTGAGCTTGCATACCTTACTAGTGCTAGTCGGATCGACAAAACCCTCGGGCTGTATCATATACACGTCCTCGGTTAAATTTCCATGAGGGAAAGCCGTCTTGACATCCATCTGCCATATCTCGTAATCGAAATATGCAGCTATAGCTAGTACGATCCTCACCGACTTCAGCATCGCTACCGGCGAGTAAGTCTCGTCGTAGTAAATTCCATGAACTTGTCCATAACCCTTAGCGACAAGCCGAGCTTTGTGGATCTGAACATTTCCATCCACATCGGATTTCTTCTTAAAGACCTGTTTGCAACCAATGGCTGTTACGCCAGGCGGCGGATTGATACGTCTCCGTCGTATCTACTTTTCCAAACACTTTTGCCCTTGTTTTGGACTCTAACTTGCATGATTTGAATGAAACTAACCCGGACTGACGCTGTTTTCAGCAGAATTGCCATGGTGTTATTTTTGTGCAGAAATAAAAGTTCTCGGAATGACCTGAAAATCAACGGAGATTATTTTTGGAATTAATAAAAAATACTGGCGAAAGAATCAAGGCCAGGGGGCCCACACCCTGTCCACGAGGGTGGGGGCGCGCCTACCCCCCTGGGCGCGCCCCCTGCCTCGTGGGCCCCCTTGAGCTCCACCGACCTCAACTTCAACTCTATATATTCGTGTTCGGGGAGAAAAAAATCAGAGAGAAGGATTCATCGCGTTTTACGATACGGAGCCGCCGCCAAGCCCTAATCTCTCTCGGGAGGGCTGATCTAGAGTCCGTTCGGGGCTCCGGAGAGGGGAATCCGTCGCCATCGTCATCATCAACCATCCTCCATCACCAATTTCATGATGCTCACCGCCGTGCGTGAGTAATTCCATCGTAGGCTTGCTGGACGGTGATGGGTTGGATGAGATTTAACATGTAATTGAGTTAGTTTTGTTAGGGTTTGATCCCTAGTATCCACTATGTTCTGAGATTGATGTTGCTGTGACTTTGCTATGCTTAATGCTTGTCACTAGGGCCCGAGTGCCATGATTTCAGATCTGAACCTATTATGTTTTCATGAATATATGTGAGTTCTTGATCCTATCTTGCAAGTCTATAGTCACCTACTATGTGTTATGATCCGGCAACCCCGAAGTGACAATAATCGGGACCACTCCCGGTGATGACCGTAGTTTGAGGAGTTCATGTATTCACTATGTGTTAATGCTTTGGTCCGGTACTCTATTAAAAGGAGGCCTTAATATCCCTTAGTTTCCATTAGGACCCCGCTGCCACGGGAGGGTAGGACAAAAGATGTCATGCAAGTTCTTTTCCATAAGCACGTATGACTATATTCGGAATACATGCCTACATTACATTGATGAATTGGACCTAGTTCTGTGTCACCCTATGTTGCAACTGTTGCATGAATAATCGCATCCGGCATAATTCTCCACCACCGATCCAATGCCTACGAGCTTTTCACATATTGTTCTTCGCTTATTTACTTTTCCATTGCTACTGTTACAATCACTACAAAACTATCACTGTTACTTTTGCTACCGTTACCGTTACTTCCATACTACTTTGCTACTAAATACTTTGCTGTAGATACTAAGTTATCCAGGTGTGGTTGAATTGACAACTCAACTGCTAATACTTGAGAATATTCTTTGGCTCCCCTCGTGTCGAATCAATAAATTTGGGTTGAATACTCTACCCTCGAAAACTGTTGCGATCCCCTATACTTGTGGGTTATCAAGACTATTTTCTGGTGAATTTCTTGATGAACAACTTGCTAGGGCTAGAGAGAATGAAATTATTGAAACTGATAATATTGATGAAGATTCTCCTCCTAGATATGAATTGCCTGTTGTGCCTGAGGGTTATGTTATGGATGAAGAAACTGCTAGAGATTTTCTTGCTTGCAATGATAGAAGTGATCTTAAGAAATTACTAGCTAAACTGAAAGAAAAATCTCTGAATGCTAGAATGAAATATGATCCTTCTTATGCTACTTCACCTATCTTTGTTACTGATAAAGATTATGATTTCTCTGTTGATACTGACATAATTACTTTGGTTGAATCTGATCCTTTTTATGGCTATGAATCTGAAACTGTTGTGGCACATCTTACTAAATTAAATGATATAGCCACCCTGTTCACTAATGATGAGAAAACTCGCTACATCATATCCTTAAATTATTTCCGTTCTCATTAAAGGGTGATGCTAAGATATGGTTTAATTCTCTTGATCCTGGTTGTGTGCGTAGTCCCCAGGATATGATTTATTACTTCTCTGCTAAATATTTCCCCGCTCATAAGAAACAAGCTGCTTTAAGGGAAATATATAATTTTGTGCAAATTGAAGAAGAGAGTCTCCCACAAGCTTGGGGGAGGCTTCTCCAATTACTTAATGCTTTGCCTGATCATCCTCTCAAGAAAAATGAAATACTTGATATCTTTTATAATGGACTAACCGATGCTTCCAGAGACCACCTGGATAGTTGTGCTGGTTGTGTTTTCAAGGAAAGAACAGTTGATCAAGCTGAAATTCTATTGAATAATATGTTGACCAATGAAAATAATTGGACACTTCCTGAACCAACTCCTAAGCCAACTCCCAAGAAAAGGGGTATTCTATTTCTCAGTCCTGAAGATATGCAAGAGGCAAAGAAATCTATGAAGGAAAAAGGTATTAAACTGAAGATGTTAAGAATTTTCCTCCTGTTGAAGAAATACATGGTCTTAATTCATCACCTATTGAAGAAACACACGGTCTTGATAACCCGACACAGGTAGTAAAGGTAAACTCTCTCTATAGATATGATAAAGCTGAAATCCCTCCTGCTAAGTTTGCTAGCCAATGTTTGGATGAGTTTGATAACTTTATGGTTAATCAAGAAGATTTTAATGCTTATTTTGGTAGACAACTGAAACACAATGCTTATATGATTGAACACTTGGGTGATTATATGTCTAGAGTTAAAGGTGAACTTAAACTCATTAGTAAACATGCTTCTATGGTTACCACTCAAGTAGAACAAGTACTTAAAGCTCAGAATGATTTGCTCAGTGAATTGAATAGTAAGAATAATGGCTTTGCTGTTAGAGTTGCAACTAGAGGGGGTAAAGTGACTCAGGAACCTTTGTATCCTGAGGGCCACCCTAAGAGAATTGAGCAGGATTCTCAAAGAAATAATGTTGATGCACCTAGTCCTTCTAAGAAGAAGAAAAAGAAAAATGATAGGACTTTGCATGCTTCTAGTGAACCTGTTGTTGACACACCTGAGAATCCCAATGATATCTCTATTTCTGATGCTGAAACACAATCTGGTGATGAACATGAACCTAGTGATAATGTTAATGATGATGTTCATGTGTTCTCAAATCCTTAAAGACTCAATCCGATAAGATAACTTCAAAGGGAAAACTCAATCCATTACAAGAGAGTAGAGGGGGAGAAACATCATAAGATCCAACTATAATAGCAAAGCTCGTGATACATCAAGATCGTGCCAAATCAAGAACACGAGACAGAGAGATCAAACACATAGCTACTGGTACATACCCTCAGCCCCGAGGGTGAACTACTCCCTCCTCGTCATGGAGAGCGCCGGGATGATGAAGATGGCCACCGGTGAGGGATGCCCCCTCCGGCAGGGTGCCGGAACAGGGTCCCGATTAGTTTTTGGTGGCTACAAAGGCTTGCGGCGGCGGAATTCCCGATCTATTATGCTCTCTGAAGTTTTTAGGGTATATGGATATATATATAGGCGAAAGAAGTCGGTCAGGGGAGCCACAAGGGTGGAGGGCGCGCCCCCCTGCCTCGTGCCTTCCTCCTTGCTTCCCTTACATACACTCCAAGTCTTCTGGATTGCTTCCGTTCCAAAAATAACTCTCCCGAAGGTTTCATTCCGTTTGGACTCCGTTTGATATTCCTTTTCTGTGAAACACTGAAACAAGGAGAAAAACATAAACTGGCACTGGGCTCTGGGTTAATAGGTTAGTCCCAAAAATAATATAAAAGTGTAAAATAAAGCCCATAAACATCCAAAACAGAATATAATATAGCATGAAGCAATAAAAAATTATAGATACGTTGGAGACGTATCAAGCATCCCCAAGCTTAATTCCTGCTCGTCCTCGAGTAGGTAAATGATAAAAACAGAATTTTTGATGCGGAATGGTACTTGGCATAATTTTTTAATGTAACCCTCTTAATTGTGGTATGAATATTCAGATCCGAAAGATTCAAGATAAAAGTTTAATATTGACATAAAAGTAATAATACTTCAAGCATACTAACTAAGCAATTATGTCTTCTCAAAATAACATGGCCAAAGAAAGTTCATCCCTACAAAATCATATAGTTTAGTCATGCTCCATTTTCGTCACACAAGAATGCTCTCATCATGCACAACCCCAATGACAAGCCAAGCAATTGTTTCATACTTTAGTAATCTCAAACTTTTTCAACCTTCACGCAATACATGAGCGTGAGCCATGGATATAGCACTATGGGTGGAATAGAATATAATGATGGGGGTTATGTGGAGAAGACAAAAAAGGAGAAAGTCTCACATCAACGCGGCTAATCAATGGGCTATGGAGATGCCCATCGATTGATGTTAATGCAAGGAGTAGGGATTGCCATGCAACGGATGCACTAGATCTATAAATGCATGAAAGCTCAACAAAAGAAACTAAGTGGGCGTGCATCCAACTTGCTTGCTCACGAAGACCTAGGGCATTTGAGGAAGCCCATTGTTGGAATATACAAGCCAAGTTCTATAATGAAAAATTCCCACTAGTATATGAAAGTGACAAAACAAGAGACTCTCTATCATAAAGATCATGGTGCTACTTTGAAGCACAAGTGTGGAAAAAGGATAGTAGCATTGCCCCTTTTTATTTTCTTTCTTTTTCTTCTCTTTTTTTGGGCCTTCTTTTTTTTATTTGACCTTTCTCTTTTTTTATTGGGACAATGCTCTATGAATGATGATCATCACACTTTTATTTATTGACAACTCAATGATTACAACTCGATACTAGAACAAGGTATGACTCTATATGAATGCGTCCGACGGTATACCGGGATAGGCAATGAATCAAGAGTGACATGTATGAAAAATTATGAACGGTGGCTTTGCCACAAATACGATGTCAACTACATGATCATGCAAAGCAATATGACAATGATGAACGTGTCATGATAAACGGAATGGTGGAAAGTTGCATGGCAATATATCTCGGAATGGCTATGGAAATGCCATAATAGGTAGGTATGGTGGCTGTTTTGAGGAAGATATAAGGAGGTTTATGTGTGACAGAGCGTATCATATCACGGGGTTTGGATGCACCGTCGAAGTTTGCACCAACTCTCAATGTGAGAAAGGGCAATGCACGGTACCGAAGAGGCTAGCAATGATGGAAGGGTAAGAGTGCGTATAATCCATGGACTCAACATTAGTCATAAAGAACTCACATACTCAAAGTTTTAGCCAATCTCGTGAGCGCTAAAGTTTCTGTTTTTTACAGCATGATCATAAAGACTTCACCCAAGTCTTCCCAAAGGTTCTACTTGGCACAAACACTAATTAAAACACAAAACCACATCTAAACAGAATCTAGATGGATTATTTATTCCTAAACAGAACCAAAAATCAAGAACTAGAATAAAATTGGGTTGCCTGCCAACAAGCGCTAACGTTTAACGCCCCTAGCTAGGCATGATGATTTCAATGATGCTCACATAAAAGATAAGAATTGAAACATAAAGAGAGCATCATGAAGAATATGACTAGCACATTTAAGTCTAACCCACTTCCTATGCATAGGGATTTTGTGAGCAAACAACTTATGGGAACAAGAATCAACTTGCATAGGAAGGTAAAACAAGCATAACTTCAAGATTTTAAGCACATAGGGAGGAAACTTGATATTATTGCAAATCCTACAAGCATACATTCCTCCCTCATAATAATTTTCAGTAGCATCATGAATGAATTCAACGATATAACCAGCACCTAAAGCATTCTTTTCATGACCTACTTGCATAGAAAATTTACTACTCTCCACATAAGCAAAATTCTTCTCATTCGGAATAGTGGGAGTATCATAAGAGACTTGAATACTATAAATTGTTTCCACATTAAAAGAGTAATGTTCAGAAAAAGGGTAATCATAATCATGACAAGTTTTATAGATATAATCATCACTACTTTTTATAGCATAAGTTTCATCACAATAATCATCCTAAGTAGCAACTTTGTTCTCATCTTAATCGATTGAAACCTCTTCCAAGATAGTGGAATCATCACTAAATAAAGTCATGACCTCTCCAAATCCACTTCCATAAATATTATAAGATTCAACATCCTCCAAAATAGTGGGATCATTACTTCCTAAAGTTGACACTCTTCCAAACCCACTTTCATCAATATAATCATCATAGGTAGAAGGCATGATATCATCATAACAACTTTGCATATCAAGACTTGGGAGGCTAAAAATATCATCTTCATTAAACGTAGCATCCCCAAGCTTGGGACAAACATTAGTTTCAGCAAATATATTCTCAAATGTGTCATCCTCATCAAACATAGCATCCCCAAGCTTGGGCCTTTTCATATCATAAGCATAATCACTCTCATTATTAATAGTATGGATAGCACCAATAGTATAGCAATTATCATCATCACAATGAGTAGTAGGAGCAACATCATTTGGGAGTGATACCTTTTTTGAAGGAAATATGCCCTAGAGGCAATAATAAAGTTATTATTTATTTCCTTATATCATGATAAATATTTATTATTCATGCTAGAATTGTATTAACCAGAAACATAATACTTGTGTGAATACATAGACAAACAGAGTGTCACTAGTATGCCTCTACTTGACTAGCTTGTTGATCAAAGATGGTTATGTTTCCTAGCCATAGACATGAGTTGTCATTTGATTAATGAGATCACATCATTAGGAGAATGATGTGATTGACTTGACCCATTCCGTTAGCTTAGCCCACGATCGTTTAGTATTCTGCTATTGCTTTCTTCATGACTTATACATGTTCCTATGACTATGAGATTATGCAACTCCCGTTTACCAGAGGAACACTTTGTGTGCTACCAAATGTCACAACATAACTGGGTGATTATAAAGGTGCTCTACAGGTGTCTCCAAAGGTACTTGTTGGGTTGGCGTATTTCGAGATTAGGATTTGTCACTCGATTGTCGGAGAGGTATCTCTGGGCCCACTCGGTAATGCACATCACTTAAGCCTTGCAAGCATTGAAACTAATGAGTTAGTTGCGGGATGATGTATTACGGAACGATTAAGGAGACTTGCCGGTAACGAGATTGAACTAGGTATTGAGATACCGACGATCGAATCTCGGGCAAGTAACATACCGATGACAAAGGGAACAACATTTGTTGTTATGCGGTTTGACCGATAAAGATCTTCGTAGAATATGTGGGAGCCAATATGAGCATCCAGGTTCTGCTATTGGTTATTGGTCGGAGACGTGTCTTGGTCATGTCTACATAGTTCTCGAACCCGTAGGGTCCGCACACTTAAAGTTTTGATGATAGTTATATTATGAGTTTATATGTTTTGATGTACCGAAGGTAGTTCAGAGTCCCGGATGTGATCACGGACATGACGAGGAGTCTAGAAATGGTCGAGACATGAAGATTGATATATTGGACGACTATATTCGGACACCGGAATGGTTTCGGGGGTTATCGGATATATACCGAAGTACCGGGAGGTTACCGGAACCCCCCGGGGGTTTAATGGGCCTACATGGGCCTTAGTGGAGAAGAGGAGAGGCGGCTAGGGCAGGCCGCGCGCCCCCTCCCCCTCTAGTCCGAATTGGACAAGGAGGGGGCGGCGCCCCCCCTTTCCTTCCTCTCTCTCTCCTCTTTCCCCCTTCTCCTAATCCAACAAGGAAGGGAGGGAGTCCTACTCCCGGTGGGAGTAGGACTCCTCCTAGCGCACCCCTCTCCTGGCCGGCCGCCTCTCCCCCTTGCTCCTTTATATACGGGGGCAGGGGGCACCCCAAAGACAACAATTGATCATTGATCTTTTAGCCGTGTGCGGTGCCCCCTCCACCATAGTCCACCTCGATAATATCATAGCGGTGCTTAGGCGAAGCCCTGCGTCGGTAGAACATCATCATCGTCACCATGCCGTCGTGCTGACGAAACTCTCCCTCAACACTCGGCTAGATCGGAGTTCGAGGGACGTCATCGGGCTGAACGTGTGCTGAACTCGGAGGTGTCGTGCGTTCGGTACTTGATCGGTCGGATCGTGAAGACGTACGACTACATCAACCGCGTTGTGCTAACGCTTCCGCTTTCGGTGTACGAGGGTACGTGGACACACTCTCCCCTCTCGTTGCTATGCATCACCATGATCTTGCGTGTGCGTAGGTAAATTTTTTAAATTACTACGTTCCCCAACATTTTTACCTTTGCTTCTCCGTTTTTTCTTTTTCTTCTTCACATCATGTGCGGGTTTATCCCTCTTTTTTGAGCTCCTTATTGATGAGATTGGTTGAATAGAAAGCTCCTCCTCGTTACCTGATTCGTCATAAGAAATAATAGGAGGATATTGGGAAGCCTCTTCCCTTTCATTAGTGTTCTCTTCATCTTCTATTTGCTTTCTTTTCTTTATGTAATTGGCAATATAAGGATATTCAATGCAATTCACCGCACAATACATATAAATTTCCTCCAGATCAAAATCAAGAAGTTTATCACGGGCAAATACTGGAAGATAGTTAGTTATACGTTTCATTTCTTCATAACCCATAAGCAAACTAAGTTTATTATGATGTGCAAGGGAAATCAAGTCATCACAATTTTTGGAAATGATTAGATCATGAAACAATTTGCATCGGATAGTTAAATGACCATGTTCATTGCAAAGTTCACAAGTACGGCTAAGAAAATTTAAATTTTCAGCACAAACATCTAGCCTTTCTTGCAACCATTTAGTTTCTAAGTACTTGTGACTCTTACAAAATCTATCTTCCCTTTTTGGTATGTATTTGCAAACTCTATGCACTCCACAAAAAATCGACATGCTTATAAGAGATATTTTCATCATGACTAGTGCAATCATCATTAGTACCATAGATATTCAAGGAGTTCATACTAACAACATTGCAATCATGCTCATCATTCAAAGATTTAGTGCCAAACATTTTATAGACTTCTTCTTCTAGCACTTGAGCACAATTTTCCTTTCCATCATTCTCACGAAAGATATTAAAAAGATGAAGCGTATGAGGCAAACTCAATTCCATTTTTTTGTAGTTTTCTTTTATAAACTAAACTAGTGATAAAACAAGAAACTAAAAGATCGATTGCAAGATATAAAGATATACCTTCAAGCACTCACCTCCCCGGCAACGGCGCCAGAAAAGAGCTTAGTTGACGGGGTGTGAGTGCCGCTTACCTAGCCTCCCCGGCAACGGCGCCAGAAAAGAGCTTGATGTCTACTACACAACCTTCTTCTTGTAGACGTTGTTGGGCCTCCAAGTGCAGAGATTTGTAGGATAGTAGCAAATTTCCCTCAAGTGGATGACCTAATGTTTATCAATCCGTGGGAGGCATAGGTTGAAGATGGTCTCTCTCAAACAACCCTGCAACCAAATAACAAAGAGTCTCTTGTGTCCCCAACACACCCAATACAATGGTAAATTGTATAGGCGCACTAGTTCGGCGAAGAGATGGTGATACAAGTGCAATATGGATGGTAGATATAGGTTTTTGTAATCTGAAAATATAAAAACAGCAAGGTAACTAATGATAAAAGTGAGCACAAATGGTATTGCAATGCTAGGAAACAAGGCCTAGGGTTCATACTTTCACTAGTGCAAGTTCTCTCAACAATAATAACATAATTGGATCATATAACTATCCCTCAACATGCAACAAAGAGTCACTCCAAAGTCACTAATAGCGGAGAACAAACGAAGAGATTATTATAGGGTACGAAACCACCTCAAAGTTATTCTTTCGGATCGATCTATTCAAGAGTTCGTACTAGAATAACACCTTAAGACACATATCAACCAAAACCCTAATGTCACCTAGATTCTCCAATGTCACCTCAAGCATCTGTGGGTATGATTATACGATATGCATCACACAATCTCAGATTCATCTATTCAACCAACACAAAGAACTTCAAAGAGTGCCCCAAAGTTTCTACCGGAGAGTCAAGACGAAAATGTGTGCCAACCCCTATGCATAGGTTCATGGGCGGAACCCGCAAGTTGATCACCAAAACATACATCAAGTGGATCACGTGATATCCCATTGTCACCACAGATAAGCACATGCAAGACATACATCAAGTGTTCTCAAATCCTTAAAGACTCAATCTGATAAGATAACTTCAAAGGGAAAACTCAATCCATTACAAGAGAGTAGAGGGGGAGAAACATCATAAGATCCAACTGTAATAGCAAAGCTTGCGATACATCAAGATCGTGCCAAATCAAGAACACGAGATAGAGAGATCAAATACATAGCTACTGGTACATACCCTCAGCCCCGAGGGTGAACTACTCCCTCCTCGTCATGGAGAGCGTCGGGATGATGAAGATGGCCACCGGTGAGGGATGCCCCCTCCGGCAGGGTGCCGAAACAGGGTCCCGATTGGTTTTTGGTGGCTACAGAGGCTTGCGGCGGCGGAACTCCCGATCTATTCTGCTCTCTGAAGTTTTTAGGGTATATGGATATATATAGGCGAAAGAAGTCGGTCAGGGGAGCCACGAGGGGCCCACGAGGGTGGAGGGCGCGCCCAGGGGGTGGGCGCGCCCCCTGCCTCGTGCCTTCCTCCTTGCTTCCCTTACATACACTCCAAGTCTTCTGGATTGCTTCCGTTCCAAAAATAACTCTCCCGAAGGTTTCATTCTGTTTGGACTCCGTTTGATATTCCTTTTCTGCGAAACACTGAAACAAGGAGAAAAATGGAAACTGGCACTGGGCTCTGGGTTAATAGGTTAGTCCCAAAAATAATATAAAAGTGTAAAATAAAGCCCATAAACATCCAAAACAGAATATAATATAGCATGAAGCAATCAAAAATTATAGATACGTTGGAGACGTATCAGCGCCCCACGGTCACGGGGTAGAATATGCTCGCTTCAGTTGTCTTCTTGATCCCGGTTCGCTCGCCACGCGTCCTCCATGCCCCAAGGAGGGTAGGTGGTGGACGCGGAGGGTACGGGCCATAATGTAGAGGCAGGAAACCGGGTCGTTGCTGATTGGAGCAGCGGGTCGGTCCCGATTCCTTGCGCCCCTTAGCGTCAGGATTGTTTGAGTGGGGCGGCCGAGCCTTGGCCCCGCCCCTTTATAAGAAGAAGGGGCGGGGGACAGCATCCTTCAATCCTTCAACGTTCATCTCCCTCCACCTTGACTCCTTTCCTCCCTTCGCCATGGCGAGAGGGCGCGCCGGTGCTCCGATGGGGCGACGAGGGTCTCTGCTCGACAGCGTGCCCTTCCTTCCCAAGAGCTCGTGGCGGCAGAGCCAACCAGGAGAGGAAGAGGAAGGGGCTAGGCCAAGGCCGTTGTGGCGCTCGGGGAAGAAGAGGACGGGGCGGCGCACCGGCCTCGCCCCCACCAGCGGCCCCTCCCCCAATGGAGGGCCATGTCAAAGACCAGCCCCGCGAATTCTAAGTCAGGTTGCGCAGGCCAGTGCGCGGTCATCTTCGTCTCCCCACTCCATTCGCTCGGGATATGGAGCTTGACCCACCACAGGCTTTGAGGCTGCATATGAGGAGCTGCGGGAATGGCAGCATGCGGGTCGACGTCAACTTCCCCGCCCCCACGTTATGTATCTCCGCCGTGGATGGAAGACCTTCGCTCGTGCCCATAGCCTGTCGGAGGGGCTCATCCTCCAATTCAAATTGATGGAGAATGGCCTGCTCTCCGTCAAGGTCTCTGGGCTCTTGGGAACTCGCCTAAGGTGTTGCGTGGAGGGCTCCTCCGATGATGAAACCTCCTCCTCGAGCGGGCGTGACGAGGAGGACATCGATGACGAGGGCGTCAAGTAGGAGGACGCCGACTCTGACTCCGACTGACCGCGCCGCCCTCCTCCCTCGGCCCCACGCCCTGCCGAGGGTCTTCCTCATCAATCTCTCCATCGGTGCGATCCCCGCTGTTTCCTTTTTGCCTTCACCTGCCGCACCTGGGAGGAAAGGGGCAAGAACAAAGATCACGGGGCACCTATCTTTCTTTTTAAATTGTAGGCACTTGCCAAATCTTAATTTCTAGATAATGTAATCTCTCGAGCCCATGCTTGTGTCCTGTAACCTTTGTACTCGCATCAGCATATTAGTGAAAAAGTCTAGCCCTGCCGGGAACTCGTGCACGTGTACGTTCGTGCGGAGGCGAAATGCCTCCTTAGTGTAAATAAACGAGTCCTCCCGGCAAGCCACCTTGCCGGCGCCCTTGCGCCTGCTGAAGAATCACATCTGCCGGGTTACAGACAAAGGGCCCAGCCCCCCGTGGCCACCACGACCACTCTGACCGAAGCAGCATTCGGGTCGGAAATGGGAGCCCCCGAGTCCTTAAAGAAGAGTGGCGAGGTTTTCTAATGCACTAGTCACAGGTTACGAATACGAATGGGCAAGAGGTAAACTTTATCTGTTTGGTTTGCCGGTGATCGCTGTGCTGGGAGGTCTTCTCAACTTCTTTCCGGAGCCGGGCTCTTGGCGGGATCGCGCGTCCTTGCCGTGGCTGGAAAGAAGAGAGGGCAAGAGCATGAAACCTCGGCGGTTCACTAACATTTACTGGAATCAAAAAACAGTACAGTACCCTGGACAAGCATGCATATACGTATACACATAAACATGGAAATCGACAGGAAACTATACATACTAAGGGATTCCTTTCCCTGACTGCGCACAGGGTCTGCGCCTGGCTCCATACATAGGGTTACATGCCTTGCCGGCAAGGCTAGTACAAAACGGGGGTTGCTGGGGCTCTCGGCAACCGCGCCTTAGGGGTAAAACTTGCAAAGATGTTCGATATTCCAGGAATTGCTCACCGGAATTGTAGGATCGAAAGTATGTCTAGAAGGGGGGTGATTAGACTACTTGACCAAATAAAAATCTAGCCTTTTCCCAATTTTAAGTCTTGGTAGATTTTAGCAACTTAGCACAAGTCAAGTAAACAACCTACACATGCAAGTCTAAGAGTATAGCAGCGGAATGTAAAACATTGCACATGAAGGTAAAGGGAGGAGTTTGGAGGGAGCAAACGCAAATGTAGACACGGAGATTTTTGGCGTGGTTCCGATAGGTGGTGCCATCGTACATCCACGTTGATGGAGACTTCAACCCACGAAGGGTAATGGTTGGGCGGGTCCACGGAGGGCTCCACCCATGAAGCGTCCACAAAGAAGCAACCTTGTCTATCCCACCATGGCCATCGCCCACGAAGGACTTGCCTCACTAGGGTAGATCTTCATGAAGTAGGCGATCTTCTTGCCCGTACAAACTCCTTGGTTCAACTCCACAATCTTGATGGAGGCTCCCAAGTGACACCTAACCAATCTAGGAGACACCACTCTCCAAAAGGTAATAGATGGTGTGTTGATGATGAACTCCTTGCTCTTGTGCTTCAAATGATAGTCTCCCCAACACTCAACTCTCTCTCACAGATTTGGATTTGGTGGAAAGAAGATTTGAGTGGAAAGCAACTTAGAGAAGGCTAGAGATCAAGATTCATATGGTTGGAATGGAATATCTTGACCTCAACACATGAGTAGGTGGTTCTCTCTCAGAAAATGTATGATGGAAGTGTAGGCATGTTCTGATGGCTCTCCTCACGAGTGAAGAGTGGGTGGAGGTGTATATATAGCCTCCACACAAAATCTAACCGTTACACACAATTCACCAAACTCGGTGGGACCGAATAATGAAACTCGGTCAGACCAATTTAGTTCAAAATGTGAACGTTAGGCTTTTCGGTGGGACCAACATGTCAACTCGGTGGGACCGATTTCATTAGGGTTAGGGCATAACGTAATCTCGGTGAGACCGATTACACAAACTCGGTGGGACCGATTTTGGTAATAAGCTAACCAGAGAGTTGGTCAGGCAAACTCGGTGGGACCGATTCGCTCATCTTGGTGAGACCGAAACATTACGAAGGGGAAACAGAGAGTTTGCATTGCGAACTCGGTGGGACCGATCGCTCCTCTCGGTTGGACCGAAACGTTACGAAGGGAAACAGAGAGTTTGCAATCCCATCTCGGTGAGACCGAGATCCCTATCGGTAAGACCGAAGTGACTAGGGTTTTGTGGCAGTGGCTATGTCAACTGAACTCGGTGGTGCCGGATAGAAAGTTTTGGTGGGGCCGAGTTTGACTTTTGGTTTGGGACATATGTGGATATGAGAAAGTGGTTGAGGGTTTTGGAGCATATTACTAAGCATTTTGAGCAAGCAAGCCATTAAGCAACACCTCATCCCCTTTTAATAGTATTGGCTTTTCCTATGGACTCAATGTGATCTTGGATCACTAAAAGTAAAATGTAGAGTCTTGAGCTTTAGAGCTTGAGCCAATCTTTTGTCCTTAGCATTTTGAGGGGTCCACATTTCTAATCCATGCCATGCCAATCATTGAGCTTTCTTGAAATATTTATCTTGAAATAGCATTAGCTCAATGAGCTATATGTTGTTAGGAATTACCAAAACCACCCAGGGATAGTTGCACTTTCAATCTCGCCCTTTTTTGGTAATTGATGACAACATATAGATCAAAGCTTAGACAAATGATCATAAGATTGAAATACATCGTCGCTTTGAGAGGTATGTGATAATCAAGAGCTCCCCCTAAATTTGTGCACTATTTAAGATTTGCGTTTGAATGCAAATGCACAATCGATTAGGATCATGGGTCACTCTTCCATGTCACATACATCTTGGTGGAGCGCTCAAAATGATAGAAAATTAAAAGCATGCACTCATCACCAAGCAAAGTGAATGATCATATAAGAGATAATATCATCCAAGCAAGCATTAAAGTAGCATATGATCAAACACATGATCAAACAAGTATCTCACACAAACATAGAGTATCAACCAAGCACACAAAAAGTTCAACCAAAAGCAAGAGAGATAAAAGGCAAAACACTCTCTCTCGAAGCCTATGATCTATACATATTTCTCCCGCTTTGGCAACAAGTTACCAAAAAGTTCGAAAATGCATAGTGTTATGCGTCTCTCAGCTGGCTTGGTCTTCGGGGGGAGGTGTAGAGAGAACTCCAAGGACGAAGGCATCTGTTGATGTAGTTGGAGCTGGTGGAGTGGCTGCTGGAGGTGGCACTGAAGCTGTAGCTACTGGTGCTGATGCTGTAGCTCTAGTATCTGGTACTGGTACTGCAGCAGACCTCTGACCTCTAGGCACTCGCTGAAAAGCATCAGTAGTTGCCTTCCCTTTCCTCTCTTCTACTTCCTCCTGGAGCTGCTCAACTGTTGTTTGGATCTCAGTTACCTTTAGATCAAGATCATAAAATCTTGTCTCTATGATCCTCTCTAGACTCTCCTGGTTTTGAGTCAGGGTGGCCAAGCCCTTCTCAATCCTCAAAGTAGATTGGATCAGATAAGCCAGCTGATCTTGCTTGCTCTTCAGGAAAACTTGAGATGCTTCCTCAACACTTGGCATCTTGGCAGCTTTCTCTGCCTTAGCTTTAGCTCTCTTCTCTTGTGCTTGAGCTGATGAAGGTTCATCCTCATTCATCACAACTTTGTTGTCTTCAAATTCAGGATATAAGGGTAGATGCTCCTTGTCCAACAAGTATGTTCATGTGCCAATCTTAGCATCGATGAGCTCCTGAATATGTGGAGCATACCCACAACTGCTCTTTTGGTCAGCAGCTGTCCTCTTGATTGACTCTACAATTAGACTCATGACCTTAAACTTTTGAGGGACATCAAAGATTTACAATAAGTTGATGGAATGTCCTCTGGTCATCTTGTGATCTCCTGACTTGGGTAGCAAGGTGTGCCTTAGGATGGTGTTGATGGTAGGCAGACCAGACAACAGATAGTGTATAGATCCAAGCTTGTGTGTCTCCAAAGCTTTATCAGGGATCTCTTTGTACATGTTTGTCATAGTGTTGTGGTCTTTCTTCTTCTTGGCATACACATACAAGTCATCTTCATGTTCCTTTGGGGCATTGATCAATTTAGCCCATTCTTCAACAGTAGATTGGTACCTTGTACCTTCAGACATCCATATGATCTTCCCATCTGGGTAAAAGTGAGCAGTGGAGTAAAACTGCATGATCAGCTCATCATTCCATTTTGTGAGCTTCTGCCCAACAAACTTATCTACTCCACAAGCTTTGAAGCTGTCATAAACTCCTGGGAAGTGGTCTTCTTTCTCCTTGATGTAATCCCAATCAACCCATCTCATGTCACATACAATTGGCTTCTTATCAATCAAAATTGTCTTGTAGAAGTCTTGTTGTTCTTTGGTATGAAATATGTAATCAACTGCAGCCTCCTCCTCACAGCATAAGGATCAGACTGTCTCCAAAGTCTCAATCCAGCATCCTTTCTAATGTGCATGTCCTCAGCCATTGGATGAGCATCATTGTGGTCTAGAATCTTGGGTTTCAACTTTCTCAAAACAAGAGACTCATCATCCTCTTCTTTAGCTTGAGGCACTGGGGCCTTGTTCTTCCCTTCTGCAGGAATACTCCTGGTGTTCCTCTTGGGCTTTGGGGATTTCTGAGCTTGAGCTTTGGGAGCAGTCTTGGGCTTTGATGGAGCAGCCCCTGACTTGATAGCATCTCCCATAAGCTTCTGAGCTTTGGGTGCTGGTGCAGCACCCTCTTCTTCTTCCTCTTCTGAATCTCTTACCATAGTTGATTTTCCAAGAACTTTTGCAGTTGTGGTTCTTGCCCTCTTCTTTTTCTTGTCATCTCCTGCTGCTTCACCATCATCAGATTCTATGGTGAATTTCATTGTCTCTCCTATTGCAACCTTCCTTGGCTTTGACATTGGGATTCTTCTGGCAGGTGCCTTCTTGTTCAACCCTGGCTTTGTTGCAGCAGTTGTGCCACACTCCTTCTTCAAGACTTTCTTCCTTGAGGTGGCCTCATCCTCAATAGCCACATAGTCCTCATCCTCAAAGTCTGAGGTTCTCTTCTTCCTTGCTCTAGTGGCTGCCTTGGGCAGGTTACTAGGTGGGCTCCTGCTGCCCTCATCAAAGCTGCTTGAGGGATCTGAATCCTCACTCAATTGAACTTGTTCCTCAGATTTGTTCTGACTGTCACTCTGGTCAGACATCTTGGCAATCTCACTGACAGCAGACCTTGTGAATAGATGTAGATGAGGTAGAGTGGATGAGCATCACAAAGTGCGGAGTTTTTGCAAAACAGATGACTCAAAAACTGAGTTTTAGTTCTCCACAGAAAGCATTTCGGAGCTACCGATTTGATAAACTCGGTGATACCGAAGCAATTTTTGGAGCCTAAACTAGTGAACTCGGTCAGTCCGAGTCACAGTTCGGTGGCACCGAGACTGCTAGGGTTTCACAGAGAGTCGAACTCGATCACACCGATTTGCAGTTTTCGGTCAGACTGAAAATGCATGTGCAATGGCCTAAGCCAAATCGGTGAGACCGATTTCTCCAACTCGGTCGGTTCGAGATGAGTTTGGCGGAGACCTAACCCTAAATTTTCAAATCAAATCTAACCTAAAGGATGTTTTCTGTGGATAGAACGTTTGCATACGTGGTAAAGATCATGGGAAAGCAATGTGCTATGAATCAGAGTTAAGGAATTAGCCCATAGAGTCGAACCCATACCCTAGTTCGGCGGGAGTTCGCTACGGCGGCAACGGCGGAGTAGATTTCCATTGACGGCGATGGAAACCAGTGGCGGGAGGTCGCTGGCGGCGAGGAGACGATCCGGAGACCCGAGGAGGCAGAGCAGGACACGCGCGCGGGCTGAGGAGTTTGAGGAAATTTCCAAAATCTCACCCGTGGGTTTATATATCCCGACCCTGTCAGTGTGACCGAGTGGAACGACTCGGTGGCACCGAGATGCAGAATCGCAAGCAGTTACTACAACTCGATGTGATCGAAAAGTTCAAATTGGTTGCACCGAGATGGAAAGCCTAGATCAACTTAGTGATCTCGGTGTGACCGAAGTGGATGACTAAGTCATACCGAAAAACACAAAGAGGTCTTGGAAGTTTAAGTCTATGACGAATCGGGGACTCCGAGTGCTCCTCACACAGAGTGGTTCGAATCTGACTTGATCAAACTTTGTGATGTAGCATGAATAGAGTTTGAGACGAGAAAAGCATAGATAGCTAGAGGGAGTTCTTAGGCATTCTTGTCCATCCATTTGGCAAAAGAGAAATAACCAAACATTCAAAGCAACAAATGGATGTCCTCGAATGAGTAAAATATGCAACCAACATGCTCACACAATAAAATGGCAAATGAAATATGTGACAAAGCATGCACAATCACTCTAGCATCTATCAAGCAATTTGGCGATGACTAGGTCATCTATATATGAGTATATTGACTTAGGAGTCAAATGAGAACATTTGATCATAGGTCATACTCATCGTTTAAGCACAAGTGGAGTTACCACTTTTACATAAAGCATTGTTGTGTTCACATCATTAGAGTTGCTTTAGCTCAATTGATTAGAGTAAAGCTCCCCCTAGATGTGATACCCCCCCTAAGAGGGATGAACTAACCTTGGGTTTTGTCGATGATGACTTCATGTAGGTGTCGAAGATGTGGATGCTCAATGTTGATGTAGATCATTTGGAGCAATCCATTGGAGTGAGTTGCACTTTCAATACCTACACGGGTTAGTCCCACAAGGAACAAACAAGGATATCCATAGACATAGAGTGATGTACACATAGATGATGTCCATGAAAGCATTAGGTTACCTTGTCCCTTGTCTTACCAACAAGAGGGTTTGTGACTCCTTGAACTAGTGCAAGATATGGAAGTTGTTTGCACATGTCCTTGCCAAAAGATATGAGTGAAGTATGTTGGCGGAGTCACCCTCAAGAACTCTCTAGTTCTTCTTCTTCGGGATCCACACCATCTTGATGGAAATCCTTGGAGTTGTAGTCATACTTGATGAAGTAGAACTTGATGTAGTCTTGGGAACCCACTTGACCAAGGCCTTGGGAGCTTCTTCAAATGCATCAATCTCCTCTTGAAGCTTGTCCTTGCCTTTTTGCTTGTGGTCTTGTGGTGGAAGATCATCTTGAGCTTGTGTTCCTTGGAAAGAAGTAGGATCATACTTCTCTTGTTGAGGAACAAACTTCGTCTTGGAGTATTGATCTTCTTCCCACTCAACTACATTGGCATTGAACTTTCGTTCAAAACCAATACCTTGATACTTCCGGTGTCTTCCTTGCTTACGTACAATTTCCTCAAATTGCTTACTTCCGGCAAGGCTCTTGTAAACACCTTTCTCTATAATTCCCTTCAATAAGCTATTTTCTTGCTCAAGTGTAACTTGGCTAAGAGAATCATTAGTGGAATAAAGAGAACTACTAGAAGCAACAACATTGGATTTAGCATGATTATTGTTACTACTAGATGAAGAATCTTTCTTACTCTTGTTGCTAGATTTTACTTGTGGCATGTAAGTAGACAAGAGTAAACGCTTGGCAATGTAAGAAGAACTTTTCTTGCGAAGATCATCATTGATTGCTTTTAATAACTCATGCTCTTGCTCAAGGTTGAGCTTTTCAAAGCATAGCTTCTCATGAGTCTTTAAAAGTTCTCGATGATCTTCCAAGGTAGTTTCATGAGCTAACTTAAGAGTTTTTAGTTCTTTAGTTATACGTTGAATCTCCTTCTTATCATCATCATTCGTTTTATCTTGATTAGCATGATTAATAGCAAGTTCATCATAGTTTCATAACTAGCGTTGTCGACAGGTAAATCATCATCTCCTAGCAAATCATCTTCATCACTATTGAAAATCAACATACTCGGGGTGTGATACCTTTGGGCCTTTAGCCATGAAGCATCTTCCAATTCCTTCATTTGGTGAGTCAAATATGTCGTAGGAGTTGGTTGACATAAGTGCTAGACCGGCAACACCTTCATCTTGAGTATATTCGGAGTCGGAGTGATAACTTCTTTCCTAGTGATGGTCGGAGTCGGAGCTGGATACCCATTCACCAACATGAGCTTGATGTCTTTGCTTTGTGTAGCTCCTTGATGATTTGTCCTTCCTTTCCGAATCCTTGCTTCTCCGAGAGGTTCTACGTTCGTAACGATCATCTCTACTCCTTCTCTCTCTTGGTGGTGATTCTTCTCTTCTACTTCTTATTTTAGGAGAATCTTCTCTTCTTTTGTAGGGAGTCGTACACTCATTGGAGTAGTGTCCGGGTCTTCCACAACTGTAGCAATTTTGTTCACGACTTGAAGACCTTTTGTCATTGTAGGACCTTGACTTGGAACTTCTCTCCTTGCTTCTACTCTTGTAGAACTTGTTGAAGTTCTTCACCATTAGGCTCAATTCCTCATTGAAGGTTTGTTTCTCACTTGATGATGTGGGAGCATCACATGAGGCTTTGTAAGCACCGCTTGACTTGCTGTGGAGCTCTTCCTTATCCTTGAGTGACATCTCATGAGCAACAATTCTTCCAATGACTTCCGTAGGCTTGAGATCTTTGTAATTGGGCATCATTTGGATCAATGTGCACACGGTATCATATTTTCCATCCAATGCTCTTAGGATCTTCTTGATGATGAATCTATCGGTCATCTCTTCACTTCCTAAGCCGGCAATCTCATTTGTGATGAGATCAAGCCTAGAGTACATTTTAGCGACACCTTCACCATCCTTCATTTTGAACTTGTCAAGTTGACTTTGAAGCACATCCAATTTGGAACGGAGTCGGTACCTTCATGCATATCAATCAAAGTATCCCAAATTTCCTTTGCATTCTCAAGACGACTGATTTTGTTGAATTCTTCGGGGCACAATCCGTTGAAGAGAATATCACAAGCTTGAGCATTGTATTGCAGCATCTTCAACTCTTCCGCGGTAGCTTCACGGTTCGGTTCTCTCCCATCAAAGAATTCACCTTGCAAGCCAATACACACAATAGCCCAAACGGCGAGGTTATGTCCAAGAATATGCATTTTCATCTTACGCTTCCAACTAGCAAAATTTGTACCATCAAAGTTAGGACCTCTATGGTGGTAATTTCCCTCGCTAGACGCCATACTCTCCTAGGTTGTGAAACCAAGGCTATGATCACCAAAAGCTATGGAAATCAAGGCAAATGGAGACCAAAGCTCTGATACCACTCGTAGGATCGAAAGTATGTCTAGAGGGGAGTGATTAGACTACTTGACCAAATGAAAATCTAGCCTTTTCCCAATTTTAAGTCTTGGCAGATTTTAGCAACTTAGCACAAGTCAAGTAAACAACCTACACATGCAAGTCTAAGAGTATAGCAGCGGAATGTAAAACATTGCACATGAAGGTAAAGGGAGGAGTTTGGAGGGAGCAAACGCAATGTAGACACGGAGATTTTTGGCGTGGTTCCGATAGGTGGTGCTATCGTACATCCACGTTGATGGAGACTTCAACCCACGAAGGGTAACGGTTGCGCGAGTCCACGCAGGGCTCCACCCACGAAGGGTCCATGAAGAAGGAACCTTGTCTATCCCACCATGGCCATCGCGCACGAAGGACTTGCCTCACTAGGGTAGATATTCACGAAGTAGGCGATCTCCTTGCCCGTACAAACTCCTTGGTTCAACTCCACAATCTTGACGAAGGCTCCCAAGTGACACCTAACCAATCTAGGAGGCACCACTCTCCAAAAGGTAATAGATGGTGTGTTGATGATGAACTCCTTGCTCTTGTGCTTCAAATGATAGTCTCCCCAACACTCAACTCTCTCACACAGATTTGGATTTGGTGGAAAGAAGATTTGAGTGGAAAGCAACTTGGAGAAGGCTAGAGATCAAGATTCATATGGTTGGAATGGAATATCTTGACCCCAACACATGAGTAGGTGGCTCTCTCTCAAAAAATGTATGATGGAAGTGTAGGCATGTTCTGATGGCTCTCCTCACGAGTGAAGAGTGGGTGGAGGGGTATATATAGCCTCCACACAAAATCTAACCGTTACACACAATTCACCAAACTCGGTGGGACCGAATAATGAAACTCGGTCAGACCGATTTAGTTCAAAATGAGGCTTTTCGGTGGGACCAACATGTCAACTCGGTGGGACCAATTTCATTAGGGTTAGGGCATAACGTAATCTCGGTGAGACCGATTACACAAACTCGGTGGGACCGATTTTGGCAATAAGCTAACCAGAGAGTTGGTCAGGCAAACTCGGTGGGACCGATTCGCTCATCTCGGTGAGATCGAAACGTTACGAAGGGGAAACAGAGAGTTTGCATTGCGAACTCGGTGGAACCGATCGCTCCTCTCGGTTGGACCGAAACATTACAAAGGGAAACAAAGAGTTTGCAATCCCATCTCGGTGAGACCGAGATCCCTATCGGTAAGACCGAAGTGACTAGGGTTTTATGGCAGTGGCTATGTCAACTGAACTCGGTGGCGCCGGATAGAAAGTTTCGGTGGGGCCGAGTTTGACTTTTGGTTTGGGACATATGTGGATATGAGAAAGTGGTTGAGGGTTTTGGAGCATATCACTAAGCATTTTGAGCAAGCAAGCCATTAAGCAACACCTCATCCCCTTTTAATAGTATTGGCTTTTCCTATGGACTCAATGTGATCTTGGATCACTAAAAGTAAAATGTAGAGTCTTGAGCTTTAGAGCTTGAGCCAATCTTTTGTCCTTAGCATTTTGAGGGGTCCACATTTCTAATCCATGCCATGCCAATCATTGAGCTTTCCTGAAATATTTATCTTGAAATAGCATTAGCTCAATGAGCTATATGTATTTAGGAATTACCAAAACCACCCAGGGATAGTTGCACTTTCAGGAATACCATCTTCGCTCTCCAGGCAGACTGCGCCGGGCCTGGTGACTCGTATTACCCGATAAGGGCCTTCCCACTTCGGCGTTAACTTGTTTGAATTCTTGGCGGATTGGATCCGCCGAAGAACAAGGTCGCCTTCCTCAAGGCTTTGGGCGTGAACCTTGCGGCTATGATAGTGGCGCAAGGCTTGCTGGTAGTGAGCGGCTCGCACAGCAGCCCGAAGATGATCTTCCTCAAGGAGCGTCGCATCATCTTGGTGCAACTGCGCTTGCTCAAGCTCATCATAAGCGAGCACTCGAGGTGACCCGTATATGAGTTCAGTGGGGAGAACTGCTTCTGCCCCGTATACCAGGGCAAAGGGTGTCTGGCCGGTGGCTCGATTTGGTGTCGTCCTGATTGACCAAAGAACCGTTGGCAACTCATCAATCTAGCGCTTTCCGCACTTGTGCAGCTTGTCAAAAGTTCTGGTCTTTAGGCCCCGCAACACTTCCGCATTTGCCCTCTCAGCCTGGTCGTTACTTCTGGGATGGGCAACAGAAGCAAAACAAACCTTGCTGTCGAGGTCTTGAATGTACTGCATGAAGGCGCGGCTCATGAACTGCGTGTCGTTGTCGGTGATGACTCTGTTCGGCACTCCGAAACGACATACTAGTCCCTTGAAGAACTTGACGACTGACTGTGCTGTCACCTTTCTCACTGGCTCCACTTCCGGCCACTTTGTGAACTTGTCGATCGTGACGTACAAGTACTCAAAGCCCCCCACAGCACGGGGAAAGGGGCCCAGCATGTCGAGCCCCCAACCGAAAATGGCCAGGAAAGAGAGATTGTCTGAAGAGCTTGGGCTGGTTGATGAAGCTTCTTTGAATGGAACTGGCACGCTTCACACTTGGTTACTAGTGCAGTTGCATCCTGGAGGGCGGTGGGCCAGAAGAAACCTTGCCAGAACGCTTTGCCGGCAAGAGCCCTCAACCCTATGTGGGAGCCACACATGCCTCCGTGTATCTCTGCCAACAGCCTCAGTCCGTCCTCCCGAGGAATGCACTTCAATTTCACACCATTCGGTCTTCTTCTATAGAGGGAATCATGCACGAACTGGTACATGCTGGACCGATGAGCTACTTTCTCTGCTTCTTCCTGCTCCTCGGGGGGCTCTCCTGTTTGGAGGAAACAGATGGTGGGTTGCGCCCATGCCGGAGCCTGGGGCTCGACGGCAAGGGCCAAAGGCGCATTTTCGGCCGTAAGGGCAGCTTCCTGCTACCTCTTGAGCATGCGTTGGTTTTCCCTTGAAGAGGAAAGGGTGATGCAGCAAAGTAGCGTAAGTATTTCCCTCAGTTTTTTAGAACCAAGGTATCAATCCAGTAGGAGGCCACACGCAAGTCCCTCGTACCTACACAAACAAATAAGAACCTTGCAACCAACGCGATAAAGGGGTTGTCAATCCCTTCACGGCCACTTGCAAAAGTGAGATCTGATAGACATGATAAGATAATATTTTTGGTATTTTTATGATAAGGATTAAAAGTAAAGATTGCAAAGTAAAAATAGATTGGAAACTTATATAATGGAAAATAGACCCGGGGGCCTGTAACATCCCAAATTTTCAATTTGGTATGTTATACATAGATCATCATTGCATATCATGTTTTATTGCATTTTGACAAATCCTCGATAAATCCTAAGCAACTCAAGGACCCTCGGAGAGAGTTGGGGATTTTCTCGAATTTTCATATTTGATTTTCATCAAATAATAAGACGAGGATTTTGGTTTTAATTATTTTCTCTCCGGAAAAATATTTCATTTTAAAAATAAACGAGAGGAGAAAATATGACTTCTCCAAAACAATTGAAATACTGGAGGAAAAATGTTAAAATCATTTATTGGAATTTATTTGGATTTTATTTGCAATTTTTATTGCATTAAAAATATTGCATGTTTTCAAAATATTTATTTTGTGTTAAAAAATGTACACCCTATTCTAGATTTTCTAACTAGACGGGAAAAATTTATTTTATATTTTTCTGATTTTTATTTATTTTTCTGTGAACTATTTTCCGCGGAACGATTTAAAAAAAACAGACGCGCGCGCCCGCTGGGCCGAGCCCAGGCCGCCGGCCCACCCCCGCGCCCCTCTCCTCTCCCCGCACGCCGCCGCGCCGCCGTGTCTGCCATGGACATGGGAAGCCCCGCCGCCGCACTTGCCCCTCCCCCAAGCCACCCCGGCCCCCCCCTTTATATACCCCCCTCTCTCTCCTCTCGTCTCGCTCGCCGCCGCCGCCGCCGGAAGCCGAGCCGCCGCCGCCCCCCCGAGCCCTGCACCCCGCCAAGCCCCCGCGCCCCCGCCGGAGCCCCGCCGGAGTCCCGCCGTAGCCGCCCCAACGAGGTACTGCCTCGCTGCCCCGTTCATCGTTGCCGGTTTTTGTTAAAAAAAACCCTTCATTTTAAAAAAAACCCTAGATCGGTTTTTTCGGTTTTATTATTTTGCGAGCGTTCACCGAACCGTTCGTTTTAACGAACGCGTTCGTCGGTTTTTCTCTGTTAACGAACGTCCATTTTTTAACCGTTCGTCCGTTTTTCGTTTTCGTCGGATTTTTCCGTTATTTTTCTCAGATTCGATTTCTGATCGAATCTTCGTTTCTGTTTAACTTCTCGCTCGTTTATCGGAATCAGGCGATTCAAGCGCCTAGAGTTTCGTCTCGAAATTCTCTTTCCGTTTAACCTACTCAAACAAGTTTTTGCTACAGTAAACTTTGACCTAGATCCAGATTAGCAAACGAAGTTTCTTTCTTTCGCCGTTTGACTTTCGTTGCTTCTTTCGAGTTGATTCTTTTTGCAAACCGGAGTTCTTAAGTTGAACTTTCTGGTTGGATCTTTTACTCGAGTTTTACCTGTGCATTAGATGAGTACTGATTGTATGCTTGTTTGTTTGCGATAGAGTACCCGGAGTGTGCCGCTTGTTACTTCGAATCGCTAGGTTTTGCGGATCATCAGCAAGGCAAGTAACACTTTGATCATATACCTTCCATACCCAGTTTTTATTGCATTAGATCAATCCTCAAACACTTGCATGACTAGGATCTAATTAAATTGTGGGTATTAGGAAGTAGTTGAGGTAGTACCTATTACCTGTTTTCTTATCAAACCCTTGGGAGTTACTTCTACGTGTGCTATTATATTGCCATGCTATGCTCGTAGACGTGGATTGGGTTTGAGAGAATTCCATGACAGATGTGAGATTGTTAATTAATGGTTTACTTAAGGTGGCAACTAAAACTCACATCTGGGTGGATTGAGGTACCTGGGTATTCCGGGATTGCCTGTTTTTCTTTTGGACCGCCACCCAGGTTCAAAGGGATCATGAGATTATTCATGCTAGAAACTTCCGTGTGCAGCCGCAAGCTATTATGGGCTCTAGCATAGTTGACTAAGTTGTGTGAACTCTTACAGTGGTAGACTAGCAGATGTAGGGGAAAGTAGGTGTAACTGTCTACCCATACGTAAGGTGCAAACACTTCTGAAAGACTGTGTCTCGGTCATCCGTTTCTCAAACATCATGTAGTGCGAGAATCAAGCGGAGGCGATCGAGTCTTGTGGGGAAAAGTGCACAAACCTCTGCAGAGTGTACAAACTAATCATGGTTAGCCGTGTCCCCGGTTATGGACATCTTGAGTATCTAGTATTTGGATTATCATGTGAATCTCATCACTATGTTACTTCTAATTAATTTTGTTGGGTTATTGATGATTTTTAATTGGGATTGAGATGCTGTCAACCATCTCAATGTTTCACAACCACCATGATAGTTAAATAAAATTTATTCCTTTGGAGTAGGATAAAATTGGCTTTTCGCAAAACTGTAACCATAGAGCTTTCCACCAGCCATATATGCATGTAGTATAGCATTGTTATTGTTCATTATTCTCTATGTGTTACATTGCCAGCATATTCTATGTGCTGACCCATTTTCGGGCTGCAACGTTTCATGTTGCAGACTTTTCAGACGACGAGTAAGGTGCCTTAGGTCGTGGTCTTATACTCAGTGATGCCGCTGGAGTTGATGGACTCACTTATCTTCCAAGTCTTCCGCTGTTATCGTTATTAGATGGCCTTAAGCCATGTTTATCATACTTATTCTCTTTGGAGATATTCGATGTAATAAGTGTGTGATTGCTACTCTGTTATAAATCCTCCATTTGTACTGTGCGTGTCAGCATTACTGATCCAGGGATGACACTGGTGCACAGCAGCACAGACCATTTGAGGTCTGGTCGCTACAAAGTTGGTATCAGAGCACACGCTGACTGTAGGACACGACCACTAAGCTTAAGCCCTAGAAAGCTTCTCTCTTCTCATTTCTGACCCCTCTCCACTTTCTACTCTTTTAGGAATGGCGAATGCAAGGAGCAAGTTCATGCAACCAGATGAAGACACGCCGTTTGGTCGACACTTGAAGGAAGTCACCAAGTACTTGAACATAGGAATACCAAGCATCACCGGAACCTACAACGCCACATTACCCGAAGAGGAGAGCTGGAAGATCCTAGTTCTTATTCCAGGAAGGACGTTTGTGCCAGTTACTGAACCCATAAGATTGGTTTTCGAAGCACCAACTTGGAGTTTAGGGAAGAGCATGGCCGCACACATCGCCATGGGACGCATTGGAGAAGTCTACCACCAGGAGCTTAAGGATACAATTTACCAAATTTGTGGATGCCGAGACGCGCAATGGGAGATGATCAGAACCAAGAAGGATGGATCAATTGCAGCTTTCATCCAGGAGCAGAACCAACATATTCGTCGCCAAGAGAACCAGATGTGCACGGACAAGGAAGAACTGAAGAAGGCATTAACCAAGATCAAGGAGCTCCAAGAAGAACTCAAAGCTACACGCGAAGATTATTTGGAGGAAATCAACGCACTAGTAGGGAAGAATGACGACCTGGAGAAGAAGATTGGAGTATTCATGGGAAATCCAGTGCCAAAAGCAGAAGTCGACGAATGCACTTGTCCGGATAACTACATCATCATCGACGACACCGACTCGGAACCAAGTGAAGATGACTGGGTTGACGAAGCTGGAGCAGACATCATGGAGTCTTCAACGGATCAGAATTTCTAGTAGACCACCATATCAGTAGTAGTTTTCCCCCATTAAATAGTATAGTTCAAGCACTTTGTAACGCTAGCTAGATCGATTGTTTTGCCTTGTTTTAATTGATTGAGTGATATTGATTGAATTTGTCTCATGAGCATATGGGTAGTGTTTTCTCTCTAGACCTCATTCTATTCTTAACTCTCATCTTTTCTAAACCTATCAGATGCCTCCGAGACGCGACACCGGATTTGTTTTCCCGCCAGAGATCACCCAGTTGATTCAGCAACAGAATGCCCTGATGCAAGTGTTAGTGCAGAACCAAGGCAACAACAACAACAACAACAACCCATCGCCACCACCACCTGTTGATCACTTAGCCCGTTTCTTAAGGCTAAACCCGCCGGTGTTTTCCAGTAGCACGGAGCCGATTGTTGCAGATGATTGGCTCCGCAAAGTTGGAAGGGAGTTGACCACTGCAGGATGCACAGATGCGGAAAGAGTGCGTTTTGCCGCACATCAGCTAGATGGACCCGCATCATCATGGTGGGAGAATTATACAACCACGCACCCTATTGACACTGTCACATGGGACCAGTTTCAGCAAGCTTTCCGTACAACACATGTTTCAGCAGGAGCTATGGCTATGAAGAAGCGTGAGTTTCGCAACCTACGCCAAGGAGGACGCACCGTAGGCCAGTATGTGGAGGAATTCAGTAAGTTAGCACGTTATGCACCAGATGACGTTGCTACAGATGCAGCCAAGCAGGAGAAGTTTTTGGAAGGACTGAATGATGAGCTGAGTATGCAGTTGATGGTAGCAACCTTCAACAACTACCAGGAGCTGGTAGATAGAGCTCTCATGATTGAAGGGAAGCAACAGCAGATTGAAAACCGTAAGAGGAAGTATGGACAAGGGAAGTATAACTCAGGAGCCCAGCAGAAGCCACGATTTACCCCGAAGCCGGGAGGACAGTTTCAGCATACCCATGGAGGAGGTAGTTCGCACAACCATAATGGCTCTAAAAATGGTAATGGGAATGGAGGAAGCAACGGACAGAACCGCACCAACCCATCTACCCCAGCCAAGAGGGACCTGAGCCAAGTCACTTGTTTTAAGTGCCAGAAGAATGGACATTATGCCAATGAATGTCCTGAAGCCCAAAATGGAAATGGCAATGGAAGCTCTGGGAAGAAGCCGAACCCGTTCAACAAAGGACACGTGAACCACGTGAGCGTGGAGGAGGTTGAAGCTCAGCCTGATGCAGTAATAGGTAAGTTTTTGGTTAAGTCATTTACTGCAACCGTTCTTTTCGATACTGGTGCATCGCATTCATACATATCAAGGGGATTCGTGAATAAGTTTAAGCTGTCCACCAAAGTTCTCAGAACCCCTATGTTAGTAACCTCGCCAGGAGCAGAGTATATGGCCACCCAAGGATGTTTTCAGATACCATTGGCCATTGGAAGGCATGTTTTCCCCTCAGACCTCATTGTTTTGGAATCGCAAGGTTTGGATGTGATTTTGGGAATGGATTGGCTATCGTTGTATGGAGAAAACATCGATTGTGCCAGCAAGACGATTTTGCTTACCACCCCGGAAGGGAAAAGGATCAAGTATGTATCCCGGCACATGCCGAAGAGGACTCAAGTAAATTCCTTATCAGGAGTTGTACAGGAGGAAGTACCAGTGGTGAAGGATTATCCGGATGTATTTCCAGAAGAGTTGCCAGGCATGCCACTAGATAGAGACATTGAGTTCTTGATTGAACTTTTGCCAGGCACAGGGCCAATATCTAAGAGACCGTACAGAATGCCCGCAAAGGATTTGGAGGAAATTAAGAAGCAGATCAAGGAGTTACTGGATAAAGGCTATATTCGCCCAAGTTCGTCACCTTGGGGATCACCAGTACTTCTAGTGGAGAAGAAAGATGGATCGCTGAGGATGGTTGTTGATTACCGAGGATTGAATGAAGTGACCATCAAAAACAAGTACCCACTGCCGATGATCAATGATTTGTTTGACCGCCTACAAGGAGCTAAAGTATTTTCCAAGATCGATCTACGATCAGGATACCATCAGTTAAAGATTCGAGAGCAGGATATACCCAAGACGGCATTTACCACCAGATATGGATTGTATGAGTATACCGTTATGTCATTTGGTCTGACTAACGCACCTGCCTATTTCATGAACCTGATGAACAAAGTGTTTATGGAGTTTTTGGATAAGTTCGTCGTGGTGTTCATTGATGATATTTTAATCTTTTCCAAGGATGAGGAAGAGCATGAGGAGCATTTACGATTGGTACTTGAGAAGCTCAGAGAACATCAGTTATATGCCAAGTTCAGCAAATGTGAGTTTTGGCTGAAGGAAGTTGGATTCCTTGGACATGTTATTTCTGGAGAAGGAATAGCAGTAGACCCTGCCAAGGTTGACACAGTGACAAGTTGGGAATCACCCACGACAGTTGGAGAAATCCGGAGTTTTCTTGGACTTGCAGGATACTACCGGAGATTCATCGAGAATTTCTCGAAGATTGCTAAGCCCATGACTGAGCTATTGAAGAAGGACACCAAATTCAATTGGACTGAGGAATGTGAAGCTAGTTTCCAAGAGTTGAAGAAACGATTGGTTACATCACCAGTGTTGATTCTGCCAGATCAACGCAAGGATTATGAAGTTTATTGCGACGCTTCTCGTCGAGGACTTGGAGCAGTGCTTATGCAGGAAGGAAGAGTTGTGTCATATGCTTCACGACAACTTAAACCCCATGAGAAGAATTATGCTACGCATGATTTGGAATTAGCAGCCGTGGTGCATGCATTGAAGACATGGAGACATTTTCTCATCGGAAACCATTGTGAGGTGTACACGGATCACAAGAGTTTGAAGTATATTTTCACGCAGAAGGAGTTAAATCTCAGACAGAGGAGATGGTTGGAGCTCATTAAAGATTATGATATGAGATTGCATTATCACCCAGGAAAGGCTAACGTAGTAGCAGACGCGTTGAGCCGCAAGAGTCATGTCAACACCCTCATGACAGGAGAGTTACCTCAGGAGTTAGCCGAGGACCTTCGCGAGCTATGTTTGGAGATAGTCCCAAGAGGCTATTTAGCAACATTGGAGATTCAGTCTACCTTGATGGAAAGGATCAGAGAAGCTCAGAAGACAGACAAGGAGATTGAAGAGATAAAGGAGAAGATGAGCAAAGGAAAAGCCAAGGGATTTCGTGAGGATGAGCACGATACCTTATGGTTCGAGGACCGCGTATATGTGCCAAATGATCCGGAGATCAGGAAGTTGATTTTGCAAGAAGCCCATGATTCACCGTACTCGATTCACCCAGGGAATACCAAGATGTATTTGGATTTGAAGAATACTTTCTGGTGGACCGGAATGAAGAAGGATATTGCGGAGTATGTAGCAGTTTGTGATGTATGTCAGAGAGTGAAGGCAGAGCATCAGAAGCCAGCAGGATTGCTACAACCATTGCCGATACCCGAATGGAAGTGGGATAAAATAGGCATGGATTTTATCACAGGATTACCCAGGACTCGTTCAGGCTATGACTCAATATGGGTTGTAGTCGACCGATTGACGAAGGTGGCTCATTTCATTCCAGTAAAGACCACTTACACCAGTGCTAAGTTGGCAAAGATATACATGACCAGGATCGTATGTTTGCATGGAGTTCCGAGGACCATTGTATCAGACAGAGGAACCCAATTTACCTCGAAGTTTTGGAAGCAGTTACATGAAACATTGGGAACCAGGCTGGAATTTAGTACAACTTTTCACCCACAGACAGATGGACAGACCGAGAGAGTCAACCAGATTTTGGAGGACATGTTGAGAGCATGTGCACTAGATTATGGATCTAGTTGGGACGACAATTTGCCATATGCGGAGTTTTCTTATAACAACAGTTATCAAACCAGTTTGAAGATGGCCCCTTTCGAAGCTTTGTACGGAAGGAGGTGTAGAACACCGTTGTTATGGGACGAAGTTGGAGACCGTCAGTTGTTTGGACCAGATTTGATTAAGGAGTCTGAACAGAAAGTGAGGTTGATTCGCGATAGGCTCAAGGTAGCCCAGTCCAGGCAGAAGAGTTATGCTGATTCTAAACGAAAAGAGACAGTTCACGAAGTCGGAGACCGAGTATATCTTCGAGTATCACCCCTTCGAGGAGTGAAGCGCTTTGGAGTTAAGGGAAAGTTAGCGCCCCGTTTTATCGGACCATACAGAATTGTGGAACGTATGGGAGAGGTTGCCTACAAGCTGGAATTGCCCGAAGGATTGTCTGGAGTTCATGATGTATTTCACGTTTCGCAGTTGAAGAAGTGCCACGCAGAGATGGCTGAGATACCACTGAGAGATATTGTGCCACTGGAAGCGATTTAGCTGGAAAGTGATATGACTTATGAGGAGAAGCCAGTTAAGATTCTTGAGTATGCCAGCCGAGTTACCCGCAGCAGGTTATCAAGTTTTGCAAAGTTCAGTGGGGTCACCACACGGAGGATGAAGCCACCTGGGAGCGAGAGGAAGATCTACGGAAGGACCACTCCCACCTGTTTTCTAGCCAACCCGAATCTCGAGGGCGAGATTCATCTTAAGGGGGGTAGGTTTGTAACATCCCAAATTTTCAATTTGGTATGTTATACATAGATCATCATTGCATATCATGTTTTATTGCATTTTGACAAATCCTCGATAAATCCTAAGCAACTCAAGGACCCTCGGAGAGAGTTGGGGATTTTCTCGAATTTTCATATTTGATTTTCATCAAATAATAAGACGAGGATTTTGGTTTTAATTATTTTCTCTCCGGAAAAATATTTCATTTTAAAAATAAACGAGAGGAGAAAATATGACTTCTCCAAAACAATTGAAATACTGGAGGAAAAATGTTAAAATCATTTATTGGAATTTATTTGGATTTTATTTGCAATTTTTATTGCATTAAAAATATTGCATGTTTTCAAAATATTTATTTTGTGTTAAAAAAATGTTCACCCTATTCTAGATTTTCTAACTAGACGGGGAAAATTTATTTTATATTTTTCTGATTTTTATTTATTTTGCTGTGAATTATTGTCCGCGAAACGATTTAAAAAAAAACAGACGCGCGCGCCCGCTGGGCCGAGCCCAGGCCGCCGGCCCACCCCGCGCCCCTCTCCTCTCCCCGCACGCCGCCGCGCCGCCGTGTCCGCCATGGACACGGGAAGCCCCGCCGCCGCACTTGCCCCTCCCCAAGCCACCCCGCCCCCCCCTTTATATACCCCCCTCTATCTCTCCTCTCGTCTCGCTCGCCGCTGCCGCCCGCACTCGCCTCGCCGCCGCTGCCGGAAGCCGAGCCGCCGCCGCCGCCTCTCGCCCCCCCTCCCCCGAGCCCCGCACCCCGCCAAGCCCCGCGCCCCCACCGGAGCCCCGCCGGAGTCCCGCCGTAGCTGCCCCGACGAGGTACTGCCTCGCTGCCCCGTTCGTCGTTGCCGGTTTTTGTTAAAAAAAACCCTTCGTTTAAAAAAAACCCTAGATCGGTTTTTTCGGTTTTATTATTTTGCGAGCGTTCACCGAACCGTTCGTTTTAACGAACGCTATCGTCGGTTTTTCTCTGTTAACGAACGTCCGTTTTTTAACCGTTCGTCCGTTTTTCGTTTTCGTCGGATTTTTCCGTTATTTTTCTCAGATTCGATTTCTGATCGAATCTTCGTTTCTGTTTAACTTCTCGCTCGTTTATCGGAATCAGGCGATTCAAGCGCCTAGAGTTTCGTCTCGAAATTCTCTTTCCGTTTAACCTACTCAAACAAGTTTTTGCTACAGTAAAATTTAACCTAGATCCAGATTAGCAAACGAAGTTTCTTTCTTTCGCCGTTTGACTTTCGTTGCTTCTTTTGAGTTGATTCTTTTTGCAAACCGGAGTTCTTAAGTTGAACTTTCTGGTTGGATCTTTTACTCGAGTTTTACCTGTGCATTAGATGAGTACTGATTGTATGCTTGTTTGTTTGCGATAGAGTACCCGGAGTGTGCCGCTTGTTACTTCGAATCGCTAGGTTTTGCGGATCATCAGCAAGGCAAGTAACACTTTGATCATATACCTTCCATACCTAGTTTTATTGCATTGGTTCTATTCCTCAAACACTTGCATGATTAGGATCTAATTAAATTGTGGGTATTGGGAAGTAGTTGAGGTAGTACCTATTACCTGTTTTCTTATCAAACCCTTGGGAGTTACTTCTACGTTTGCTATTATATTGCCATGCTATGCTCGTAGACGTGGATTGGGTTTGAGAGATTTCCATGACAGATGTGAGATTGTTAATTGATGGTTTACTTAAGGTGGCAACTAAAACTCACATCTGGGTGGATTGAGGTACCTGGGTATTCCAGGATTGCCTGTTTTTCTTTTGGACCGCCACCCAGGTTCAAAGGGATCATGAGATTATTCATGCTAGAAACTTCCGTGTGCAGCCGCAAGCTATTATGGGCTCTAGCATAGTTGACTAAGTTGTGTGAACTCTTACAGTGGTAGACTAGCAGATGTAGGGGAAAGTAGGTGTAACTGTCTACCCATACGTAAGGTGCAAACACTTCTGAAAGACTGTGTCTCGGTCATCCGTTCTCAAACATCATGTAGTGCGAGAATCAAGCGGAGGCGATCGAGTCTTGTGGGGAAAAGTGCACAAACCTCTGCAGAGTGTACAAACTAATCATGGTTAGCCGTGTCCCCGGTTATGGACATCTTGAGTATCTAGTACTTGGATTATCATGTGAATCTCATCACTATGTTACTTCTAATTAATTTTGTTGGGTTATTGATGACTTTTAATTGGGATTGAGATGCTGTCAACCATCTCAATGTTTCACAACCACCATGATAGTTAAATAAAATTTATTCCTTTGGAGTAGGATAAAATTGGCTTTTCGCAAAACTGTAACCATAGAGCTTTCCACCAGCCATATATGCATGTAGTATAGCATTGTTGTTGTTCATTATTCTCTATGTGTTACATTGCCAGCATATTCTATGTGCTGACCCGTTTTCGGGCTGCAACGTTTCATGTTGCAGACTTTTCAGACAACGAGTAAGGTGCCTTAGGTCGTGGTCTTATACTCAGTGATGCCGCTGGAGTTGATGGACTCACTTATCTTCCAAGTCTTCCGCTGTTATCGTTATTAGATGGCCTTAAGCCATGTTTATCATACTTAATCTCTTCGGAGATATTCGATGTAATAAGTGTGTGATTGCTACTCTGTTATAAATCCTCCATTTGTACTGTGCGTGTCAGCATTACTGATCCAGGGATGACACTGGTGCACAGCAGCACAGACCATTTGAGGTCTGGTCGCTACAGGGCCATAGGTTTCACTAGTGGCTTCTCTCAAGATAGCATAAGTATTACGGTGGGTGAACAAATTACTGTCGAGCAATTGATAGAAAAGTGCATAATTATGAGAATATCTAGGCATGATCATGTATATAGGCATCACGTCCGCGACAAGTAGACCAAAATGATTCTACATCTACTACTATTACTCCACACATCGACCGCTATCCAGCATGCATCTAGAGTATTAAGTTCATAAGAACAGAGTAACACATTAGGCAAGATGATATGATGTAGAGGGATAAACTCAAGCAATATGATATAAACCCCATCTTTTTATCCTCGATGGCAACAATACAATACGTGTCGTTTCCCCTTCTGTCACTGGGATCGAGCAACGCAAGATTGAACCCAAAGCTAAGCACTTCTCCCATTGCAAGAAAGATCAATCTAGTAGGCCAAACCAAACTGATAATTCGAAGAGACTTGCAAAGATAACAAATCATACATAAAAGAATTCAGAGGAGATTCAAATATTGTTCATAGATAATCTTGATCATAAACCCACAATTCATCGGATCTCGATAAATGCACCGCAAAAAAAAAGAGTTACATCGAATAGATCTCCAAGAAGATCGAGGAGAACTTTGTATTGAGATCCAAAGAGAGAGAAGAAACCATCTAGCTAATAACTATGGACCCGAAGGTCTGTGGTAAACTACTCACACATCATCGGAGAGGCTATGGTGTTGATGTAGAAGCCCTCCATGATCGATTCCCCCTCCGGCGGAGCGTCGAAAAAGGCCCCCAGATGGGATCTCACGGGTACAGAAGGTTGCGGCGGTGGAAATAGGGTTTCGTGGTGCTCCTGGTCGGTTTCGGGGTATATGGGTATATATAGGAGGAAGAAGTAGGTCGGTGGAGCTGCGAGGGGCCCACGAGGGTGGGGGCGCGCCCAGGGGGGCAGGCGCGCCTCCCTGCCTCGTGGCCTCCTTGTTTGTTTCTTGACGTCCACTCCAAGTCCTTTGGATCACGTTTGTTCCAAAAATCACACTCCCGAAGGTTTCATTTCGTTTGGACTCCGTTTGATATTCCTTTTCTGCAAAACACTGAAATAGCAAAAAAAAACAGCAATTTGCACTGGGCCTTGGGTTAGTAGGTTAGTCCCAAAAATAATATAAAAGTGTATAATAAAGCCCATTAAACATCCAAAACAGATAATATAATAGCATGGAACAATCAACAATTATAGATACGTTGGAGACGTATCAAGCATCCCCTAGCTTAATTCCTGCTCGTCCTCGAGTAGGTAAATGATAAAAACAGAATTTTTGATGTGGAATGCTACCTAGCATATTTCTCAATGTAATTTCATTTATTGTGGCATGAATGTTCACATCTGAAAGATTCAAGATAAAAGTTTAATATTGACATGAAAATAATAATACTTCAAGCATACTAACAAAGCAATCATGTCTTCTCAAAATAACATGGCCAAAGAAAGTTATCCCTACAAAATCATATAGTCTGGCTATGCTCTATCTTCATCATACAAAGTATTTAATCATGCACAACCCCGATGACAAGCCAAGCAATTGTTTCATACTTTTGATGTTCTCAAACTTTTTCAATCTTCACGCAATACATGAGCGTGAGCCATGGATATAGCACTATATGTGGAATAGAATGGTGATTGTGAAGAAGACAAAAAGGAGAAGATAGTCTCACATCAACTAGGCGTATCAATGGGCTATGGAGATGCCCATCAATAGATATCAATGTGAGTGAGTAGGGATTGCCATGGAACGGATGCACTAGAGGTATAAGTGTATGAAAGCTCAACAAAAGAAACTAAGTGGGTGTGCATCCAACTCGCTTGCTCACGAAGACCTAGGGCATTTTGAGGAAGCCCATCATTGGAATATACAAGCCAAGTTCTATAATGTAAAATTCCCACTGGTATATGAAGGTGACAAAACAAGAGACGCTCTATCATGAAGATCCTGGTGCTACCTTGAAGCACAAGTGTGGAAAAAGGATAGTAACATTGTCCCTTCTCTCTTTTTCTCTCATTTTTGTTTTTTTAATTTATTTAGGCCTTCTTCTTTTTATGGCCTCTTTTCTTTCTCTTTTTTTCTTTTTTCGTCTGGAGTCTCATCCCGACTTGTGGGGGAATCATAGTCTCCATCATCCTTTCCTCACTTCGGACAATGCTCTAATAATGATGATCATCGATAGCAAAGCATCTTTTCATCCCGACTTGTGGGGGACTTGCGGGGTGTCGCGCCGCCTGTGCCTCGTGCCGCGCCACCGCCTCACTATGTCGCGAGACCGGCGCAAAAACATTCGGGCCCATCGCAGACAAGGCTGGACGCGGGGGATGGTGGAACTAATGGGCCGCCCAGAGGACAGTGGGGGGATGATGGTTTTGATGCTTACGGGGATGGCCAGCACCGTGGTTCGTCGTCTACGGGAGGTGGACGCGGATACGCTTGGCAGAGTGATGGTTCTGCCGAAAGACCATTCCTTGGTCCGGCGGGTGGTTTTGTCGAAGGGGCTACTGGCCCGAACAACCGGCAGAGAGGTGGATTCCGTGGCCATCGTGGTGGCCGTGGTGGTGGACGTGGTCGGTTCCGCAAGCCGGCCCCACCACCGGTCGTGGTTGACCATCAGGCTTCGGATATGGCTGTCGATCCCGTGCGGTCGACTGAGTTGCCTAGCCAGGCAATGGAAGTTGTGACGGCTTTGGCCAACGTGGAGGTTCCTGCAACTGGAGTTGCTGCTGAGGCAGGGGACATGGCTGAGTCTGAGAGGGCGTCCAAATGGGCGCGTAAGAAAGAAAAGATGCTTTGCTATCGATGTGGTGAGAAGGGCCACTTTATTGCTGAGTGCATGGCGGAACTCTGTAACTCGTGTGGTAAGACTGCTCATGTTATGGGGAATTGCCCGGTTATGCGTGATCAGGCTCCTGCTCTCACGATGTATGGAGTGTACTGTGCCGAGCTCACGTTCTTTGAGTCTCCGGCAGCGAGGGAGACTCTAGTTGAGACTCAAAGTATGACTACTGGACTTGTCAAAGCTACCCGCGAAGTGGTTTCTGAGGCTCAAATTGTGCAGCGACTTCAGGAACTGGCTCCAGGTGATTTTCAGTGGGAGCTCGTCCAGATTGAGGACAATGTGTTTAGGGTTGATTTCCCAACGGTGGAAGACTTGCAGAAGCTGCTGAGTTTTGGGTTGTGCAAGGTGCCGGGTACTAAGTGCATCCTGGAGTTTCATGAGTGGAAGAAGGTGGAGCCTAAGGGAAAACCGCTCACTCAGGTGTGGCTGCGGTTTTCAGGGGCCCCATCTGAGTCTTTGACAGATGCTCGAGTTGTGGCGAGTTTGGGTATGATGGTTGGTAAGACTGAGGAAGTGGACATGGCTTTCACCCGCGCACATGGGGTGGCCCGGCTCTTAGTGGGTGTTTTGGACATCGATTTTGTCCCAGATATGGTCAACTGGTTTTATTGGGGAGAGGTGTTTCCACTTGAGATTGAGTTTGAGGATTCGGAGCTCTTTGCCGATGCGGTTTCCGGGGCTGCTATGGATTTGCACGAGGGGGATGATGATGCCGGTGCTCGTGGGAACCCGAATGATGAGGCGGGACGTGAGAGGGCCAATGGGTCGAGTCCGGCTGCTCAGTTGCCCGGTGATGGTTCCGGAGTAGAGTCTCCCTCGGCTCCGGCGGTACCAATGAATATGTTGCGGTTTGGATCCTTTGAGCCAGCATCGGCTCCTCCCCGGCTCTGGAGTGACAGGGTGGAGTCTGATGATAGCTTTGAGTGTCTGCTTCCGCCGTTGGAGCTTGATGCTGTGGCTAGTCCTGTGGAGGATGGTTTGTTGGGGACGCTCTCGGTGACGACCGTGGGAGGGGTTAGGGAGGTGGAGCCTCAGGTGGGGCCGCTTTCTCCTACCACCTCAGTGGTCTCGAGCCGGAATGCGTCGACTGTCTCGGAGGTTCGGTATGGGGAGGGGAGTCTGGGGCAGGTGGCCTCGGCCTCTCCTTCTCTTAGTCTGGCGCCGGTGACACCGGTGACGCCGGCGATGGTCGGCTGTGGGGAAGGCCGCATGGGTCAGGTGGACCTAGCCCTCTCTCCTGTGGTGACGCCGGTCACGGTGGGGTCGGCCAGCGCCGGGGGAGGGAGCCCAAGGCAGGCGGCCTCGGCTCCTGGTTCTCCGGTTGTGGCGGTGACACCCGAGCCAGCAGCCGCGCTGGGGGGGGGGCTGGGGCAGGTGGCCATGGCTCTCCCTTCTTCCCCGGCGGTCAGGAGGACCGCCGCTCCTATGCCGACGACTCTCCCCTCTGCGTCGGCAGGTGGGGTGGGAGGAGGGCACGGGCAGGCGGCCCCCGCCTTCTCCTATCCGTTCGTACCCGTGGCCGTGGACCCCGGCGTGGGGTTATTGTCTGAGGGGCTTGGGAGCCCGCAACCACCTCCTCCGGTAACCTCGGTTGATCCTTTGAGGGACTCAGCGCGAGGCTTTACTAGGGAGGAGGTCGTTGCTTTTGGCGGGATCCCAGACCCCGTCTCGACGGGGAGACGGTTGAGTGCTCGCATCCACGAGCTCCCGGAGGTGGATGATATGCAGCAGCGGTGCGCTATGAGGGCGGCCAAGCTTCAGGATGCTGCAATCTCTACTAGTATGTCCGTCAACATATCTAACTCTTTATTGCATTTTTCTAATGAGGAGATTATAAATAATGCAAACCAATTAGGAGTTTCACTCGGGGCTACAGATAGTGAGATTTCCAATTCGGTGAATGATTTGTTAGATTTGGAGGCGGAGCGTGCCTTAGAAACTATTCGTAATCTTGCAGCGGTTAAACCCATGAATGACAATGAGATTGATACATTAGGGGTTAGAGTGCTCGATAATATGTGTGTGGATCTAGCACCATCCAATCATGAGTCTGAGGACGATGATATGCCCATAGAGATGCAGTTGTTTGTTCTGTTGAGCCCGGTTATGAGGATCGGGAGTCAGGACCTAGTAAACCCAAGCGTAAGTGGAAACGGAAAATTTACCCCGATTCTGCAGTTCATCGGAGTGCTAGGATTCGGACTACTAAAAAAATTCATGATGAGTGATGAAAGGAATCTTTTGGAATAGCAGAGGTCTGAAAGACTTGGCTAAAAGAAGGTTTCTTGCTGAGGCATCTCTGGAGCATCGTTTAGATTTTATTGCTCTATCGGAAACTGGTAGAGACAACTTTGCGCCCCAGTTCCTTTCCTCTCTTGCGGGTGGTGTCGGTTTTGATTGGCATTGCCTCCCTCCGCGAGGAAGATCGGGTGGTATCTTGCTGGGTGTGAGATGCGATTCGCTTGAAGTCCGGAGTATAGTGATGGGCGACTTCGCGGTTAAGTTTCGAGTCAGGTCTAAGGTTGATGGTTTCAACTGGGCGTTGGTGGCGGTTTATGGTGCTGCACAGCCCGAGCTTAAACCGGGATTTTTGGCGGATCTTGTTCGGATTTGTGGGTCCGAGCAGCTTCCAATCTTAGTTGGGGGTGATTTCAACATCATTAGGAAGAGAGAGGAGAAGAATAATGATAACTTTGACGGCAGGTGGTCGTTCATGTTCAATACTATTATTGAAAGCTTGGATCTGAGGGAGATAGAGCTTTCTGGTAGAAAGTTTACCTGGGCTAACTCTTTGCCCAACCCGACTTACGATAAGCTTGATCGCGTTCTTGCGAGTGTGGAGTGGGAACAGAAGTTCCCGCTTGTGACGGTTCAAGCTCTTTCCCGGGGTTTTTCCGATCACACACCCCTGTTCATTTTTTTTGACACCTGAAACAGTAGGAGAGTCTCCTACTGTGTAATTAAATTAATAAATGGGGGGGATTTACATATGGATCTGTACATGCCATCCCATTTGGGTATGGGTGGGGGTTGGGAAAGAAACAAATCAAAGGGTAGCTACAAAGGAGGTTAGAAAGGAGATGTGTTTGTCTCCTACCCTATGAGTTAGGAGAGATAGGTCTTCCTTTAATCTTGAGATCCAGGATGTTTTTGTGGGTGCTATTCTTCTGAAGACTTTATTATTTCGTTCCTTCCAGATGCTCCAAGCAGCTTGTAAAAATATTGCCATGAACATTGGCTTGTTCCATATAGTTTTTGCTGTGCTTATCCAATCCAATCGTGAGCCCTGAGAACTCCAGCAAATGGCAATATCAGACCAGCAATCCTTGCTGAAAGCACAATCAAAGAAAAGATGTTCAAGTGTTTCTTCCACGTTGGACTCGCAGAGAGGACAAGTATAGTCATTGCCAATGTTGTAGTGCCTTCGCTTCAACATGTTTCTGGTGTTAAGTCTATCAGAAAGAAGCAGCCACCCAAAAACCTTTATTTTCATTGTCACCTTGGACTTCCAAAGCCAGGTATATGTTTGATGGGCCCGAACCTCCCTGAAGTAGAAGTTGTAGTATTTGCTGGCCGAGTACTTCTGAGTCAGCCAAGTGCAATTCCAGCTATCATTCCTCGAGAGGCTATCGTGCAGCTGAATGTCACTTACAAGGCGTTGGAGATCCCTAGTCTCTGCATGCGCCTGTACCGAGAGCGGTAGATGAAACGTTACGCGCAAAGTCGTGGCCCCCAAGAAATCTCTAACCGAAATATCCTCCTGGGTGGCGAACGAAAACGCCCTCGGGTGTGTCTCTGCCAAAATACCATCCATCCAATGATCCTTCCAGAAGAGAATGTCATTCCCCGTGTGAACTTGGGCTTTTGTAATCCCTCGGTAGATTGGCATTAGTCTCATCACATCTCTCCACCAAAAGGACCCGCAGGGATCAGATGCATGGGGGATCTTGTTGCTATAATACGTGTTCCAAATGAGCTCCACCCAGGGCAAGTCCCATCGGTTATAGAATCTGTTCGTTGACTCAGGGGAGCCGAACCACGTGGGAAACAAAAACACCTTTTCTTTTGAGATGGCCTGGTTCGAACACGAAGGGTTCCTAGACCTGATCGCTAGGGAATGGGCGAAGGGTGTAGGCGGTAGGACCGCGGTCGAACGTTGGCAAAATAAGATTAGGAGTTTGAGAAGCTTCTTACGGGGTTGGGCTAAGCACCTTAGTGGGGTATATAAGATTGAGAAGGACAGGCTCCTCTCTCTTATACAGAATCTGGACGTTAAGGCTGAATCCACGATTTTGATGCCTGCTGAGCTCCAGGTTAAAACTGAAGTAGAGAAGAGGTTGAAAGAACTTCTCCGCGAAGAAGAATTGAAGTGGGCTTTGCGGGCTAAGGTTCGCAAAGTGGTCCAAGGGGACGCGAATACTCAATTCTTTCATCTGATTGCTAATGGTAAGCACAGAAAGAAGAGAATATTCCAACTTGAACAAGATGAGGGCACTATTTTAGGACAGGATAACCTAAAAACATATATAACCGAGTATTATAGGCAGTTATTTGGACCTCCGGAGGATAATTGTGTATCTCTCGACGAGTCCAGAACTGAGGATGTGCCTCAACTTTCGGCTGCTGAAAATGATATTCTGGTTGCCCCGTTTTCGGAGAAGGAGGTGTTTGATGCTATAGCACAGTTGAAAAATAATAAGGCTCCCGGACCGGATGGATTTCCGGTGGAGTTCTACAAGAAGTGCTGGCATATTATTAAGGGGGATTTGCTACCTATGTTTCATGATCTATTCTCTGGACAACTTCAATTATTTCACTTGAATTTTGGAACTATCACACTGCTTCCGAAGAAGACGGATGCTGTGAGAATTGAGCAGTTCAGGCCGATCTGCCTTCTCAATGTTAGTTTTAAAATATTCACCAAGGTCGGGACTAATAGGCTCACACAGATTGCGCATTCTGTGGTGCAGCACTCCCAAACTGCTTTCATGCCGGACAGAAACATCCTTGAAGGGGTGGTCGTCCTTCATGAAACGCTCCATGAAATCCATTCCAAGAAGTTAGATGGTGTCATTTTTAAGGTGGATTTCGAGAAAGCGTACGATAAGGTTAAATGGCCATTTCTCCAACAGGCATTGCATATGAAAGGTTTTGATGAAGCCTGGCGACGCCAGGTTGAATCATTTACGCAAAAAGGGAGTGTGGGAATTAAAGTGAATGACGATATTGGTCATTACTTCCAGACACATAAAGGCCTAAGACAAGGAGATCCGATGTCCCCTATCTTGTTTAACATTGTGGTTGATATGTTAGCCATCTTGATAGGAAGGGCTAAGGAGAATGGTCAAGTGGGTGGCTTGGTACCTCATCTGGTTGATGGAGGTGTATCCATCCTTCAGTACGCTGATGATACAATCATCTTTATGGAGCATGACCTGGCCAAGGCGAGAAATATGAAGCTGGTGTTATGCCTTTTCGAACAATTGACCGGGTTAAAGATTAACTTTCATAAGAGCGAGCTGTTCTGCTTTGGTAGAGCCAAAGACGAACAGGAGGCTTATCGGCAATTGTTTGGGTGCGACTTGGGGGATTTACCTTTCTCTTACCTAGGTATTCCAATCCACCATAGAAAGCTGACCAATAGAGAATGGAAGTGCATCGAAGACCGGTTTGAGAAGAAACTGAGTTGCTGGAAGGGCAAGCTCATGTCATATGGAGGATGATTAATTCTGATTAATTCGGTGCTCACGAGTATGCCTATGTTTCTCTTATCATTCTTTCAAGTCCCAGTTGGTGTTAGGAAAAGACTGGACTTTTATCGATCGCGTTTCTTTTGGCAGGGTGATGATCTAAAAAGAAAATACAGACTTGCAAAATGGGTTATCATCTGTAGACCGAAAGACCAAGGGGGTCTTGGTATTGAGAATCTTGAAGTTAAGAACAGATGCCTTCTTAGCAAGTGGCTGTGGAAGCTTTCTTTTGAGACTGATGCCATGTGGGCCCAAATCCTTCGCAGCAAGTACCTACAGACAAAGTCCTTGTCCCAGGTCACAGTCAGGCCAACTGACTCGCCTTTCTGGAAAGGCCTGATGAAAGTCAAACAATCTCTGTTTAATAGGACAAAGGTTGTTATTGGCAACGGCGCTAGTACACGCTTCTGGGAGGATACTTGGCTCGGCGAGACACCCTTGGCCATTCAATATCCGTCTTTATATCGCATTGTTCAATGACGTGAGGTGTTCGTTGTTACGGTGTTTCAATCCATCCCCCTTAATATTCAGTTCAGACGGTCGTTAGTGGGCAATCGTTGGGAAGATTGGCTCCGTCTAGTTCGGAGACTAATGGATGTCCATCTTTCTCAACCACCCGATGAATTATGGTGGAAACTGACTAGGTCTGGAGTATTCACGGTTAAATCAATGTATATTGATGTAATTTATTCGAGCTCCATTCCTACCTCCAAGCATGTTTGGGCTGTCAAAGTTCCTTTGAAAATAGAAGTGTTTATGTGGTTTGTCCATAAACAGGTTATTTTAACCAAGGATAACTTGATTAAGCGCAATTGGACAGGACCTACGAGGTGTAGCTTCTGTGATCGGGACGAGACGATCAAACATCTCTTTTTTGATTGCCCGTTTGCCAGAGTACTTTGGCGGACGGTTCACATTGCTTTTAATATTACTCCACCAAATTCTGTCACTACGTTATTTGGGACATGGCTCACTGGGATTGAGCCTGAATTAGCGAGACATATTCGTGTTGGAGTTTGCGCTTTGTTGTGGACTATCTGGACTTGCAGAAATGATTTGGTTTTTAACAGAACATCACGTATTCACTTTTTGCAGGTTATTTTCCGAGCCACGGCCGTGATCCGTTCATGGTCGCTACTCACTCCGATGGAGGCCAGGGAGTATTTGGTTACTGGATCTATCCGCTGGGAGATGGTAGCTCGGGATATCTTCAACCGGTTTGGATGGCGGTCATGTAATAGGATAGGCAATTAGTTTACCTATCTATCTTTAGCCAGCCGGTTGTGGCGTCTTATCTTGGCTAGTCTGTGTGTCCAGCCTCTTTAGCTCTGTGTGAGCTGTCTTTTTATTACTTTTCAGTCGGAGACTTTGGAACCTTTTATTTCGTTAATAAGATGGCTGTATGCATCACTCTGATGCAGAGGCCGGGGAGATCCCCCTTTTCGAAAAAAAAGAAAAAAACTCAAAGATTACAACTCAATATTTAGAACAAAATATGACTCTATGTGAATGCCTTCGGCGGTGTACCGGGATATGCAATGAATCAAGAGTGACATGTATGAAAGAATTATAAAGGTGGCTTTGCCACAAATACGATGTCAACTACATGATCATGCAAAGCAATATGACAATGATGAAACGTGTCATAATAAATGGAATGGTGGTAAGTTGCATGGCAATATATCTCGGAATGGCTATGGAAATGCCATAATAGGTAGGTATGGTGGCTGTTTTGAGGAAGGTATATGGTGGGTGTATGATACCGGCGAAAGGTGCCCGGTATTAGAGAGGCTAGCAATGGTGGAAGGGTGAGAGTGCGTATAATCCATGGACTCAACATTAGTCATAAAGAACTCACATACTTATTGCAAAAATCTATTAGTTATCAAAACGAAGTACTACGCGCATGCTCCTAGGGGGATAGATTGGTAGGAAAAGACCATCGCTCGTCCCCGACCGCCACTCATAAGGAAGACAATCAATAAATAAATCATGCTCTGACTTCATCACATAACGATTCACCATACGTGCATGCTACGGGAATCACAAACTTTAGAACAAGTATTTCTCAAATTCAAAACTACTCAAGTAGCACAACTTTAATATCACCATCTTCATATCTCAAAACAATCATCAAGTATCAAACTTCTCTTAGTATTCAATGCACTTTATATGAAAGTTTTTATTATATCCATCTTGGATGCCTATCATATTAGGACTAATTTTATAGCCAAAGAAAATTACCATGCTGTTCTAAAGGACTCTCAAAATAATATAAGTGAAGCATGAGAGATCATAATTTCTATAAAATAAAACCACCACCGTGCTCTAAAAGATATAAGTGAAGCACTAGAGCAAAATTATTTAGCTCAAAAGATATAAGTGAAGCACATAGAGTATTCTAATAAATTCCGATTAATGTGTGTCTCTCCCAAAAGGTGTGTACAGCAAGGATGATTGTGGTGAACTAACAATCAAAGACTCAAATCATACAAGATGCTCCAAGCAATACACATATCATGTGGTGAATAAAAATATAGCTCCAAGTTACCGATGGACGAAGACAAAAGAGGGGATGCCTTCCGGGGCATCCCCAAGCTTAGGATTTTTGGTTGTCCTTGGATTTTACCTTGGGGTGCCTTGGGCATCCCCAAGCTTAGTCTCTTGCCACTCCTTGTTCCGTAATCCATCAAATCTTTACCCAAAACTTGAAAACTTCACAACACAAAACTTAACAGAAAATCTCATGAGCTCCGTTAGCGAAAGAAAACAAAACACCACTTCAAGGTACTGTAATGAACTCATTATTTATTTATATTGGTGTTAAACCTACTGTATTACAACTTCTCTATGGTTCATAACCTCCGATACTAGCCATAGATCCATCAAAATAAGCAAACAACACACGAAAAACAGAATCTGTCAAAACAGAACAGTCTGTAGTAATCTGTATCAAACGCATACTTCTGAAACTCCAAAAATTCTAAAATAAATTGCTGGACGTTAGGAATTTATCTATTAATCATCTGCAAAAATAATCAACTAAATAGCACTCTCCGGTAAAAAGTTGTAGCTAATCTCGTGAGCGCTAAAGTTTCTGTTTTTTACAGCAAGATCAAAAAGACTTCACCCAAGTCTTCCCAAAGGTTCTACTTGGCACAAACACTAATTAAAACATAAAACCACATCTAAACAGAGGTAGATGAAATATTTATTACTAAACAGAACCAAAAATCAAGAAACAAAAATAAAATTGGGTTGCCTCCCAACAAGCGCTATCGTTTAACGCCCCTAGCTAGGCATAAAGGCAAGGATAGATCTAGGTATTATCATCTTTGGTAGGCAATTCTTCAATAGAACACTTATAACCCTTAGGAGTTTCCTTCCTTTTATTAATTATCAAACTCCTAGGCAAGAAATCAAGAAAATCATTTGTAGCGAAAGGTTCCTTAATGATAGCGAGAAAGTTGGGGTGAACACTTATGGATTTGAGATCCGCATTTCTCTTACTAGAAGTTTCACCCTTATTTTTAGGAAAATACATCAATTTGGCAAATTTAGCATTAGAAGGTTTTTGAGTATTTTTCACGGAAGAGAAGGCAGACCCTAAGTTGGTAATAATATCCTCAATTTTATCAATTCTTGTGGAATCTTGATCTATCTTTTCGTTAACTATGGGTTCCTTTTCTTTAAAAAATTTAAGAGCAACTCCTACCTTAGATCCGTATTGGATAATTTGGTTGTGGATCTTTTTATCCAAATTTTCAATCAATTCTACAGTGGCAACTTTATTTTCCATATTTTCCTGCCTTTGCATCACATGTTCCAAAGTTAAAACAGTTCCATTAACCAAAAGAGGTGGTGGGCCAAACAAATCTAACATAGCATTATAAGAATCAAAAGTATGGCTACCCAAGAAATTCCCTCCGGTAATGGTATCAAGAATATATCTATTCCAAGGGGTGATGCCTACATAAAAATTGCGAAGAAGAACGGAAGTAGATTGCTTCCTAGTAGATCTATTTTGAGCATTGCAAATTCTGTACCAAGCATCTTTTAGATTTTCTCCCTCCCTTTGTTTTAAGAACTTCATTCTCGGGAGACAAAGGAGTAGATAAAGGACTGGCCATGACGGCACACGGGACACAAGAAACAAGCGAAAAAGAGGCGAACGGAAAGAGAGGGTGAATAAAATGGCAAGGGTGAAGTGGGGGAGAGGAAAACGAGAGGTAAATGGCGAATAATGTAATGCGAGGGATAAGAGTTTGTGATGGGTACTTGGTATGTCTTGACTTGTGCGTAGACTCCCCGACAACGGCGCCAGAAATCCTTCTTGCTACCTCTTGAGCATGCGTTGGTTTTCCCTTGACACTACAAAAAAAAGACACATCCGTGACATTTTGGGCCAAACAATTTTTTTTTCTGTCATACTTATGACACTTCTATGACGATAATTGTGACAAAACCTGGTATCATCATAGATGTGGTGGGCTCCTACTTCTATGACAAAAAATCATGACAGAAAATGGGCTTTTCGTCCTGGGTGGGCCGGAGACGCAGCTGCATGACATTCTTTGGGCCGTCCATGACGGAAAAAACCGTGGTAGAAGCGAGGGCGAGGAAAATTTCGGGGAGTTCCCAGTTATGGTGGGAGGTCGGGGGCCGAGCGATGCGCGTTTTTCTCGTACACGTACGCGCGTGTGTGCGAGGCATTGGCTCTAACTGAACCCGAGCGAGGCGTTGGGCTCCAACCGAACCCGAGTGATTGCACTGCAGGCTACGCGTTACAGAACCCGAGCGATCGATCGATGGCTGTTAACTGAACCCGATCGAGCGATTCCTTCGCTACTGCTGCTAACTGAAGCCGATCGATGCTGCCTCTGGATGAACAGTGAGCGTTGCTGGGGGGGTTGGATGAACAGTTCCCGGTGGGGGTGGATGAACAGGACCCCGTGGTGTTGCCTCTGGATGAACAGGACCCCGATCGATCGAGCCGGTTGGGGCTGGATGAACAGGACCCCGTGGAGGGCAGGATGAACAGGACCACCCCGTGGAGGGCAGAATGAACAGTAGACGGTGGAGGGCTAATTGAACAGTAGCCCGTGGAGGGGTGGTTGAACAGGAGCCTGTGGAGAGGGCTGGTTGAACAGTAGCCGGTGGAGTAGCGCGTGGTGGAGGCTGGATGAACAGGAGCCCGTGGATGAACAGTCGCAGGTGGAGGCTGGAGGAGGTCGACGGTGGATGAACAGTAGCCCGTGGAGGCGGGAGGGGGTCAACGGTGGAGATGAACAGTGTCCCGTGGAGTCCCGTTTTGCGGTACGCCACACCCCTCCCAATAAACAGGACCCCCGTTTCAACCGTAGCACTCCAACACAAGTCTGTTTCCTCCGTTTTGCAGTACGCCACACCCCTCCCGATCAACAGGACCCCTGTTTCGACCGTAGGAGGTCCGTTTCCTCCGTTTTGCGGTACGCCAGACCCCTCCCGATGAACAGGATCCCGTTTCAAACATGGCCGGTCGAACACAAGGCCGTTTCCTCCGTTCTGCGGTACGCCAGGCCTCGTTTCCATCGGCTGTTCCATCCAAGCCCTCCCGATGAACACGACGACGCATTCCGTTCCGACCCAGCCGGTTGGCTCCTCATGAACGCGACGACGACGCTGTTTCTCCGTTCCGACCCAGCCATGTACACGAGCCCTGGCCGTACGTATGCGCGAGTAGGCGTTTGAGACCCTGCCCATATGTACGTACGTGGCCGTATTTTCTTTCTTGCACACTGGCCGCTGTACGTACGTGTACATGCTACGTGCGTGCCTCTACTACGACACGTGCGTGCCTCTACATCGACCAGTATGTACGTACACGTTCGCGACCAGAATGACAATGCTACGTACGCTTCGACCAGGTGGGTCCCGACTGTCAGGCACTTCCTTGCCTGCGAAGATGTAGCTGGTGGGTCCCAGCAGTCAGGGGGGCAAATCGTTATTTTTTTGCCCGGACGCACTTCCTTGCGTGCGAAGATGTAGCTGGTGGGTCCCAGCAGTCAGGCGGAAACGTTTTTTTTGCAAAATACAGTGGCCCGTCCGGTGGGTCCCAGCTGTCAGGTGGAGGAATCATTATTTTCCGCGTAATAAGGAGGCACTTCCTTGGTGCGGCCGTGGACCCAGCTGTCAGCCTCTCCACGTACAGTCCACGTCCGATGGAAGTCGTTCCTTGACCACGTTGACCATGCCGTGCCGAGAGCACCAGGGCGGTGGACGACGGCGAGGCCTAGGAAGGGGACGACGGGGAGCCGGGGAAGACGCGGCAGTGGAAGCCCGCGCGGAGAGGAGTACGAGGGTTCACTGGTTCGGCTGCGGTGTGAGGCTGCCGTCGCCGCAGGGCCTGGCCAGCGGTGGGAATAGTAGGGGGCGGTGATGCCTCCGCGGCAGCACAACCGGCCACGGGAGGCAGGAGCATGTGGCACGACCGGTGCTGCTTTGGGCGGCTGGAGCAAGAAGACCAGAGGTTGAAGAAGCACTACGGCCGTTGGATGGACATCGTACGGTCACTGGAGCTAGAATCGTTCATATTGACTAAAGTTGACAAAGGCCCCCGTCCCAGTCAACTTAGTAGGCCCACAAGTCAGCCTCCCACCATGGTGGGTCCTAGCTAGCAGGGGGAGTATTCATTTTTTTTGTGCGTAATAAGTAGGCACTTCCTTGCGTGCGAAGATATAGCTGGTGGGTCCAAGCTGTCAGCGGCGGTAACTTTTTTTCGTGAAATACAGAGGCCCTTTCGGTGGGTCCCTGATGTCAGGTGGAGGAATCATTATTTTGCGCGTAATAAGGAGGCATTTCCTTGCGTGCGGCCGTGGACCCAGCTATCGGCCTCTCCACGTACAGTCCACTTCAGATGCATGTCGGTCGTTGACCATGTTGACCAGGCCGCGCCGAGAGCACCAGGGCGGTGGACGACGGCGAGGCCTAGGAAGGGAATGACATGGAGGCAGGGAAGACTCGGCAGTTGTTTCCCACGCGGAGGGGAGTACGACTGTACGAGGGTTTACTGGTTCGTCTGCCGTCGCCGGAGAATAACAGCAGGTGTGGGTGAGTAGAGGGATGGCTAGGTCAGCGATGGGAGTACGGTGGGGCGGTGAGGCGTGCGTGGCAGCAGAGCCGGCCGCGGGGAGGAGGGAGCAGGCAGTCCCGCCGACGCTTGTTTGAGCGGCTGGAGCAGGAAGAGCAGAGATTGAAGAAGCACGACGGCCGTTGGATGGCCATCCAACAGTCACTGCTTGTGCTCAACCTTTTTTTAGGAAAGCCTCAAATCTGTGGAAAACAACATACAGCCCATCTGCCATTATTTCTAATAATTTACAGCCCATTTCCTAATTATTAAGGTTTTTTTGGAGCCCATATTCTTTTTGTTAGCATTACAGCCCATATTGTGGCCACGGTTAAAAAATTAGTCGAAATTTTGCATATTTCGGTGTGGTCCGAACTGTTTTTAATCCCGAAATTTCGACTCACATTCAAACTGATTTTAAAAATAAATGTATATCAATATAAAATCCAACAAATTCTCCACGCATAAAAATTAATGTAATTTAAAATCTCGAAATGAAAAAAAAAGATATTTGAAACTAATTGCCGGTTTGATGTGTTTTAAAAATGTACAGCCCATTTCTCATTACTGATGGGCCATTTTCTCGGCCAGCCGAATGAAAGCTCTCCTCGTCTTGAAAGATTTGCAGCCCAACAGGCCTGACAAAGCGACTTACTTGGCAAATCACAAAAAAAACTGGGATGTGGCCGTGGACCCAGCTGTTAGCCTCTCCACGTACAGTACTCTTCCGATGGAAGTCATTCCTTGACCACGTTGACCACGCCGCGCGGAGAGCACCACGGCGGTGGACGATAGCGAGGCCTAGGAAGGGGACGACGCGGAGCCGGGGAAGACGCGGCAGTGGAAGCCCGCGCGGAGAGGAGTACGAGGGTTCACTGGTTCGGCTGCGGTGTGAGGCTGCCGTCGCCGCAGGGCCTGGCCAGCGGTGGGAATAGTAGGGGCGGTGAGGCCTCCACGGCAGCACAGCCGGCCACGGGAGGCAGGAGCATGCGGCACGACCGGCGCTGCTTTGGGCGGCTGGAGCAAGAAGACCAGAGGTTGAAGAAGCACTACGGCCGTTGGATGGACATCGTACGGTCACTGGAGCTAGAATCGTTCATATTGACTAAGTTGACAAAGCCCTTCGTCCCCGTCAACTTAGTAGGCCCACAAGTGAGCCTCCCACCAAGGTGGGTCCCAGCTAGCCGGGGGAGTATTCATTTTTTTGTGCGTAATAAGGAGGCACTTCCGGTGGGTCCGAGCTGACAGCGGGGGGAACGTTTTTTTCGCGAAATATGGTGGCCCGTTAGGTGGGTCCCAGCAGTCAGGGGGCAAACTTTTTTTTCCGCAAAATACGGTGGCCCGTCCAGTGGGTCCCTGCGGTCAGTTGGAGGAATCATTATTTTCCGCGTAATAAGGAGGCACTTACTTGCTGCGGCCGTGGACCCAGCTGAGACTCTCCACGTACAGTATACTTCCGATGGAAGTCGTTCCTTGACCACGTTGACCTCGCCGCGTTCCGTTGCATGCATGCGTCCATGGGCGTGGTGCGTCCCCACTGTCAGCCTCTCACGTACAGTCATCTTCCGATGACTCTCGGTTGTTGACCACGTTGACCACACCGCGCCGAGCGCACCCAGACTGGAACGACCCGGAGATGGGGAAGACGGGGCAGTGGAGTCGCAGATGGAGAGGAGTGGGAAACTTCACTGGTTCGGGTGCGCGGCAGCACAGCCGCGGTGCCGCCCACGGGAGACAGGAGCAAGAACAAAGGTTGAAGAAGGAGCACGGCTGTTGGATTAACATCCAACGGTCCAGCTGCTAGAATCATTTGTTGATTAAGTTGACAAAGCCGTGCGTACATGTCCGCTTAGTAGGCCCACAAGTCAGTCACCAAATCTGACGGGTCCCAACTGTCAACGGGATGAATAATTTTTTTCGCAAAACAAGGAGGCACTTCCTTCCGTGCGAAGATACAGCCGGTGGGTCCCAGCTGTCAGGTGGAGGAAACATTTTTTCCAGCTTAATAAGGAGGAACTTTCCTTGCGTGCGACCATGGACCTCGTGGGTCCCAGCCATTAGGCTCTCCACGTACAGTCCTCTTCCGATGACTCTCGTTTGTTGACCACACCGCACCGAACGCAGCGAGGCGGTGGACGACGGCGAGGCCCCGGACGGGAACGACTCGGAGATGGGAAAACGTGGTAGTGGAGTCGCAGATTGAGAGGAGGAGAAGGGTTATAACTGGTTCTGTTGCGGCGTGGGGCTGTAGTCTGTGGAGAATAACAGGAGGTGTCGAGGGGTGGAGGGATAGCCTGGCCGGCGGTGGGGTAGCGCTTCACAGCGATGCGTGCTAAGCAGAGCCGCTAGCCGCCGGAGGCCGGACCAGGCAGTCCCGGCGACGCTGGAGGAAGAAGACGAGAGATTGAAGGTGCATGCCGGCCGTTGGATATAAATCCAATGGCTGTGGATGACACAATCATTTGTTGACCAAGTTGACAACGCCCTGCGTAGGCTTCGACCTATTGGCCCACATGTCAGCCTGCAAAAATGTGGCATATATTTAACCCATGTTTTCTAGAATGTACAGTCCATTTGCTGGGCTGGGTGAACAAATAATTTCGCGTCAATCAGGCCCATTTATATTTTCTAAGAAAACCCAGCCCATTTGCACTTCCTTGAAATACACGTATTAGGTGGGCTCGTTATATATATAATGTTATGTTAGATGGGGCAATTAATATCAAAGAATAAACCTGGAGAGGCACATTATATATATATAATTAAGAAATTAGCGAGTTATTGCTCAAAATAAAAATGAGCGCGTTATTATTAAATTGGTCCTTAAAATCTTCGCAAGCACGCAATCACCAGGATTTTCCTTGCATGTGAGTCAAAAACAACCAGGATTTTCCTTGCCAACTTCCATTAAACATTTACTTTTATAAGTTAATAACATGTGGGATGTTTTTATAATGTATATATAAGTCTCTATAAAATATACGATAATAGTAATAATATAAATATATATAATGTGGTTAGAAGGGAAAACATAAATTGGACACAGCATTACTTTTATAAGAGACCCGCGTTTTATACCCCACAGTAGGCATACTAACAAGTTCACACACAAATACAACAGAAAAGGTAAACATTCATATCAAACTCTGGTTCACGGGACACGTTCATATTCATAGCCAACATTCACTATCAACAACTCAAAAGATTCATATATACACAAGCTCAGCATATCTATGCATCCAAATGATTGATAGATCACACGACAATATTCATACATAATTCACAAAAAGATTCAGATATACACATGTTCAGTATGTTTATGCATCCAAATGATTGAGATCACAGCCAATATGATCCATGGACGAACTTTAATTACCTAGGGTACAGACTGGTAAATGGTGTTCAATCGGAGGTACTTCTTGCTAAAATTAGCTCTTGTACGAGTAAACTTTCGAGTACATAAGAGGCAGTACAGACAATCTGAACTTTGCTTGTAGGTTTATCCTCAAATAGTGGCCTCGTGCCGAGGGAGGTTTGAGCAATTTGGCCACTACTTTCATCCAACTAGTTTACTGGCTCATCTTGGTCCTGTATCTCGCCAAAATTCTACATTGCAGACGAGAAAGGAGGCGGTTGAGAAAATGAACCACCCAAATTTTTTGTGCAGTTCAACTGAAATGGAGCATCCTTGGCGTGCAAACTGATTAAGTGCCAGATGAATATACGCGTCAACCAACTTGTCTGGTATCTTTAGACTCCATGCCATATAGTTCGCTACCATATGTGCCGATAACCAAAAGGCACAAGTTGGGACCAAAGACTGGACTGCGTTTTTCTGGGCTATGCACCAAGCAATTTTTTTGGCGTTCACTCTCCTAATACTTGGAGTTTGACAATTGGTTGACGCCGGTTGATACTCGAATGAATATAGGCACTTCTTGTCAACATCAATGCTTGTCTGAGTGAACTTTGGAGTACATAGCAGCAGCATAAGTACCTGTCCATCTGATCATTTTGTGCAGTTCTACTGAAATCACCCGATGTAATGATTTGCCTGCGAGTTCAGGCTCCAAATTACTCCTTTATGAAATCAGCAAACAGTAGCACAATACCAAATTACCAATACATATGACAGGCACAATAATCAGGATAAAGACCAGTACCAACCTGTGTGAGGTAGCATATCAATTACTATTTCCTTTGACTGGAAGCCGAGATAAGCCAAGCGACTGACAGCAAAGGAAGAAAGCAAGCGGAGATTAGCGACTAACAGGAAAGGACGGAAGCTGTCGAGGCAATGAAGCACCCAAAGTTTTTGTGCAGTTCCACCAAAATCGAGCATCCCTGTTGGCACATATATTGAGAGAGTGAGATTACTGTAATAGTGGGACTAGTTGATGAAACATACACTAACAAATAGAAGCACCCTCATTATCTTAATGGGTAAAGTTAGCAACATAGTAGTCTTGCTTAAAGAGAGGTATTAGTTTATTTAATCAGTGCCAATTAGCTCAACTCAACACTCAAAGCATTGCCATTTATCATAGGTTGCAAAACTTTAACGTGCAAAGATAAAGGAGTTTCTCATGACAGTAGCACGATACAAATAGAGATGACAGAAAACTAATATGGATGAAGGCCTTAGGCCCGTACCAACCTGAGAAAAAAAGCTTATTCCTGTAGTCCCATAAGAGATGATAAAGCGCTCACTGGAATCACACAATAGTATATATTTTTGTGCACTTCAAATGTATGGTTGAAATCACTCTTGTTTACCAGTGCTGAGATTATATCGAAAGATTATCAAGAACTTCCAGCAGAGTTAAAGCACTGGCTGGGATACAGTTCATTGTATTGTCTTGTGTAGTTCCACTAAAATGTATGATTGGCACAACATGATCCCTGTTTGCACAAGTAGGAACAAGGTGAAACCTTCATTAGCTTAGTGAGAAAGGATAGGAAGACATTAGCATATTACTCAAACAGTAGCATCAAATTCATGATGGACAATACACAAAACATTGCCTCATTGAACCAATGGCAATAAATTGACATGCAAAACAATATCACTATTATGTCATGACACTAATAATATTCCCTCCCTGCTCCACCACATGATTCACCTCCATAGACAGACATACACACGAACATGATTCAGCATAGGGTTCTACTAAAGATTTGTTTAACTCCAACAGGAAAATTAGGCAGTAATAAATTAGTGGTACTTAAGTACTCCTAATTAATTAAGTGAGACAGCAAAAGTGGAAGGGCTCCCTGGAGGATCGTCTCACATGTAAGGTAGTCGTTGCCGGAGCCCTTGAATGGCCTCGATTGCGGCCTCTGGCTTCAGCAAGATCGCCTTGGCACTGTTTATTCTTCTTCTTCTTCTTCCTCTTCATGCTTTGTTTCTCTTTCTCCTCACCAGTTGGTGAAACCAAGTACATGATTGGCCTTCTAATTCAGAATTGGTTTTGTCAGTGAGGGAGTACAAGTGTACTAGTAAAAAACAACATTATTTTCTCATGGCAGTCGGAAAATAGAGATGAACACATGCATTAAATATCATTCTTACCTAAAGGAAGGTTATGGCGCCAATATGGATGATGAGGATTGGAACACAGATCTCCCTTTGTGCAGTTCCACCAAAATGAACCAACTGTTCCATTCTGACATTCCAGTTAAACAGCACAAAAGTCACTTCTTTTAAGAAGAGTTTTGTGCAGTGCACCAAAAGGTCACAACAGCAACCAGGTGAATTGGATATCCCCGTTTGCACAAAAAGGCATAGAGGAAACAGTCAGAGTCTCAAACAATTACAGGCAAAAACATTTGGCTACACTTGTCATGGCTTATAACAGTGGCATGGCTTCATTTTTACCAGGGACATTAGATTAAGAACAGCTAAGGCTGCGTTCGGTTCACAGGTTTGGTGCATGATTTTCGTAGGAACACAATTCCTACGGTATTCTTTCCCTTCCAACCGTTCGGAACATGGGAAAGGTGGATAGTGTTTCATAGGAAAGCTGGTCTGGTAGTACTGATTCCATAGGATTAGAAACATCCACGCGCTGCTCATTTTTTGGGCGGAAGCCCGAGGCAGGCGCTCGCTGCCATGCGTTAGACAGGTTGCTGTGCTGTGTTGCCGGAGTAAAAAAATCAACCTATGTGTGGTACGTGAGGTGAGGACAAGAGTAGTCACTGTGCAGCTGAATAAACAAATAGCATCTCATACTGCCAAGCATGCTACTCTAAAAAAACAAATATGTACATTTCGTAGTCCATCCGAACACATTCTCTTGAGAGTTTCCTCCGGTTCGCTGTTCCACAGTTTTATACCTACATTCCTTTCCTATTCCTCTATTTTCATCAAGACCTATGTTTTCTGCCCCTTTATTCCGAACGGAGCCAAAATATTTGGTATAAGGGCATGGGACAGTGGGTGCACCAGCAGTCTAGCACCATGTACGTAAACAGGGGCATAAAGTGGTGATTCATAGTTTGTTGCCCCGAGAAACAAACATCCAAGAAACATATCTGGGTTGGTCCCATTTTTGTTCACTCTAGCCACCTACTCCTATGTGTGGATAGCAAATCTAGTCCTAGTCATACCACTGTGTACAGCGTTACCCCTATATTTCCCTTTTCGACCAAGAGACCGGTTGGATGACCAGTCTGTACTACTTTCACTCCCTTTCCTTCCTGTTTGTACCAAGTCCGATGTACTCCCTCCGTTCGGAATTACTTGTCGCAGAAATGGATGTATCTAGATGTATTTTAGTTCTAGATACATCCATTTCCGAGACAAGTAATTCTGAACGGAGGGAGTACATACTAAATTCCCCCACCCCCACTTTATTTCTTGTTTGAACCAAGTACTCCCTCCGTCCAGAATTACTTGTCATCAAAATGGATGTGTCTAGAACTAAAATACATCTAGATACATCCATTTCAATGACAAGTATTTTCGGACGGAGGGAGTACAAGATTCGACTCCATGAAGTAGCTTTACCTCTAACAATAGAAGAAAAAAAACATGTGACGTTGGACCATCCGATCGAGAGGGGCTGAGAGGTAGAAAATGATGCACATGCAGTGATGTAGTGAGCTGGGGAAGTAGAGCTAAGGCGGTTTCAAACGAAGATATACCTGAAGGTCGTCGGGATGTGGATAGATGGGCGGCGGGAGGCCGGATCCGCCCACAGGCAACGACGAAGGGATCGGAGAACCTCCCGCGCCGGCGCTCGGCCAGAGATAATGGTGCGGCTGGCAGTGGGTCTCCTCCCTCGCTGTCGACGATGGCCTAAACGCTACCCCTCCCCCCTTCACCGGCGGAGGGGGATACGTCCGGATCTGTAACCAGCGGTGAGGATAGAAAGCCAGTATTTTTTGAAGGGAGAAAGACAGTGTTACTACCCCTATCTTGTTTAGATCTGGAGAGGATGAGAGTGTGTGAATAGAGCAACCCTAGCAAGCAAGCGCGGAGGCTCCGGCCTATATATATGTAGTGGGGTAGTTTTCCTTTTTCACTCCATCAAAACAATCGTTTAAAATTGTGTACTACTACATGCCAGGTCGCGGTTTTTTTAGTTGTTGATTGTTTTTTGAGATAGCTACCCGCTTGTTCCAAGTGGTGTTACGGTGTGCCAGGTCTTACTTTTTATCGTTCAAGTCTGGTACTACAAGTCCCTCCATTAAATGAACAACCAACCCCTCGTAAAAATTGTGAACAAGCCCACGGCTAAAATTAGCGGAAACGTGGGTTGCCCCAACATGCATTATTATTTATATTTTCTACTCCCTCCGTTCCTAAATATAAGTCTTTTTTATAAGCCACACCTAAGACAAGAATTTTTTTATTAGCAGTGAACCCCACATGTCATAGACACAAAAATTGTGGCAAGATTCCCTTAGGCAAGCCAAAGTGTGTCTAACAATTTGAGCAACACAGGTTAGGCAAGTGTGGCAAGTGTGGGAAAAATAATGTGGCAACATAAGACAAACATAGTCACAATCCAAACAGCCCCGTAATTTTTTGTGGCATGCATGAAAATTTGGTTAGTTAAATTTATAGTCAAAATTTGGCAAGGTGCATCAAATCAACACATGCAAGTATCAAAAGGAGAGTCACGGCATGCATGCATGCGTTGTACTCCCTCCGTTTCCAAATATAAGTCTTTTTAGAGATTGCAACAAGTGACTACATACGAAGCAGAATATGTCTACTCCTACATACGAAGTAGCCCATTTTAAATGTGTAAAAAGACTTATATCGAGTGCAGTGCTTTGATGTGTCGCGTCAACTCGTACAAGACCGAGAAATTTGATTACTACAACACCCTCTCCCTTGCGGACTGAGCTCCGGTGCCTTAACTGCACCTGCCTTTGGCTGCATGACAGGAGGGCCAACCACCTGTTGGGCCCACCTGTCATAGACGCAAAGGCAGGAGCAGTAAGTAGAAGCTTTCGCTACACGCTATCCCTCCCGCACGAGGTGGACGGACATGCAGCAGTGGATTCGATACTGTAGAAGTAGGAGTAACATCATTGTTCGTCTTCTCAAAGAGGCGAAGAGCCAAGCGCAACCCGAACATGGCAGTTGCGAACGCTCGCGTGGTGCGGTTCCTTGGAGTACTAGCCAGGCTCTTGCATGAGACAAAATTGCTATTGTTTAACAATTAAACTCCATTATCCATTGGTTGATACTCATTCTGCATAGGTCCACGCGCTTAGCACCGTTTCCTCCTGGGGTCACCAATGTTTATTTGCTAATTAATAGCATTGCATGCAATGAACTAGCCATTGCAAGTCATTAAAAGCATGCACACCCTCTCATCTCTTATTGGTTGATATGTCAAGAAACAAGAAACAAGGTAGAAGTTAATGCACCGCGCCTAAGTGTTTTGGGACTATTTGGTTTTCGTAAGATGACTTACACACCTAGACGGAGGGAGTAGTATAGCCCTGTAAACCGGAAAGGAGTATTTGCCTTTCTAGAGATTTCAACAAGTGACTAGACTACACCGTGTGCAGTACTCCCTCCCTTCCGGTTTATAGGGCTCAAATCTCATGAACCAAGGCATTTTGCGATTGGAGGAATGTATCTCGTACTTTACAAAACAACCCTAATTAAACTCATGCATTAATTACGTAGTTCTCTCGTTTTCCTCTCCGCCTTGGTCGCGGTGCACAATATTGAGCACTCCTATATGACTACCCGCTCTATCTACATGCGGGACATTTCAAAGCATCCGGGCCCGCGTGCCATCCACCAAATCATAGCGAGGTGCTATAGTCGAGACTCACCTGTCACCCCGGTGTGGCCATCATGACCCATCATATCACAAAACCCACACCTTTACCAGCAGTGGTAAGGTGGCCTCCAAGTTGGACTGGACGAAGCAACCATCATTTCACTGGAACACTCGTTCAAGCCCTTTCTTGAAGAAAACCTCACTCCAGGCTACACACTTCTGCCATTTTTCTTCTGTACCGACGAAGGAAAGGTGGGCGAATCAGTTATGCTGCTATATTTTCATTCCAAGAATCTTCTTTTTGCGAAGCACCGATCGATTCTCACATCCTATTATTTTCCCATTTTCATTGCGATTGTGGTTTCCTTTCAATTGCTTTTTGTTTGTCAGTTCATTGATGGATCTTGGCGCACTAGGCAAAGAGTTGCCGGCGGACAACCCACTGGAGACAGCGATCTCCAGGAAGCGAGCACCGACCAACGAGTTGATCATGTTGGCGGGCCAACCCATGGAGACGAAGAACTCCAAGAAACAAGCACTGGCCAAAGAGTTGATGACGTTGGCGGACGAACTCCTCAAAGAAAGTTGGATGAACAGCAAGGGCCCCACCGTGCCTACCCCAGGAACTCTGATTGCCACCTATGTGAGGCTCAAGACCGAGTTTGAGGAGATAGTCGCCGTTGAGAAGCAGTATTCCCCTGGCAAGGTGATGGCCCCCATCGAGGACGAGGAGATGGCCCCCGAAGGGATGAGATCCCCCGGTGAGCTGCACAAGGTAAAAAATAATGGCTTATTACCATAGTTGTGGTTTTTGATTATTTGCAATGTGCTTGCTAATATGTTAGGGTTGTGCAGGTGCCGGTGGACGTCCTTGATGATTCCGATGTCGTGGCCCGTCATGTTGGCATCGCCCCGGAGATCGATTCCGATGCTGCTGTCCATCCTGTGGACATCGCCCCAGAGATCGATTCCGATGTCGTGGTCAGTCCTGTGGACATCGCCCCAGAAATCGATTCCCATGCCGCTGTCCGTGCTGTGGTCATTGCCCGAGAGATCGATGACAAGAAATAGTTGGTCGCGCTAATCCTTCAGGGTAGTTTGCATTGCCCTGTGTTTAATTACCAGAACGATGTGTGTTATCAAACCATCTTAGGGCTAGTGCACTATCTTGTGTGGGAGGATCTTGCTACTTTTGTTTGATAGTGAATCATGCGATGAATCATGCGAACCCTCTCCGAGTTATGGAAACAGATGTATCCTCACAAGCTTTTGATGTAATATATGGCATGCTTAGATGTAAGTTTGAACTGTTTATCATATCATCAGGGCTTGTTTGATGATTCTTGGTGTTAGTAGGCTAGCTACTGTGCGAGCTATAGTACTTGCAAAACACTCACCGAAGAGAAACGTTGGGGCTGATGAGCTCGTGGTACGCTTATACTTATCCCTCGTCGATCGACCAATAGCCCTAGCTCCTAAAATTGTAGGCTTACCGATCGATCAGACAATAGTCGACATACATTCAGGCCTCATTTGGTTCATAGGGTAGGAAAATCGTAGCAAAAGTACAGAGAACGTGCAACACAAAATCATAGCAGTGCAGAGACGTACTCCCTCCGTTCCAAAATAGATGACCTAGGTGGGCTAGTTTGGCCTAGTGGGTTTCAGTGATATGACGTGGTACAGTGTCGTCCAGTCTTCGCGTGTGGTAGCAGTATTGCGGGTACAGTAAGTTTTCTTGAAGAAGCGGAATTCAACGAAGTCATGATGGTTCCTTCGTCCGAACAACTTACAGTGGGAAAGGTTGGGCCTGCGATACGACCGGGGTAGACCAGGATAATTTTGTGCATGGCAGGTGGACCAGGATGGTCGACGTCCCACATGTCGGCGAATGAAAGTATTCTTTCCGATATAGAGGACGAGCAACGAGTATTCATTGTTTATTTTTGATGAAAGCTATTGTCTCCGCTGTTACGACGGAGGAGTGTGAAACACGGCAGCCCAGTGAACTTGGCATGTGCACCACTCCCTCCTTCCTCATGTAATGCCCAGGTTACAACTTTTTCTCACTTTCTCTCTATCTATTTCCTCTCAAATGTTTTTTACCTTTCTTTTTTAAGACACAATTGTTTTTATGCCTTTTTTTAGAATTATTTTTTTATACCTAGGAGCACGTGTAGAGACGGGCTCTTGCAGAGCCCACTCCTTGACTTTGTCAATGCCTCTCTCTCCTCCACATAAGGAGTACTACTTGCTATGCATGCATGCGGCGGGCAGCTGGCATCTTGAGGGGCCAGGGCGGTGAGAGCGGGCTCCGAAAGCGGTCCGGACTCCAGCATGGCCCACCTCACATTATCACCATATATTTCTTGGAGTCCGTGCGCAGTGGGCGGGCAATCTCTTCTCCCTCCCCCGTTTCTCTCTTCTCAGCCGACGCCCGCCGAGCGATTAGATTTCGGCTATCGACGGTTTATTCAATTACGGTCCCACATGTCAGTGAAATTGCAAGACAATGCGTGTCCCCTCTAGTGAGCGGCGTGCGAGCCGGACTGTCAGGGTTGCGACGCGTACGAGTCATAAGTGTGCCGCCTTTTCCTTTAGAACTTGCGAAGCGTAACATTTTCGCGTGATCGATCGATAGAAATCCAGAACAAAATGACGAGGGCGGTGCTTTCCCGCTCGTTAGGCGGGCTAGTTCGAGTGATATGACGTGCTACAGTGCCGTCCACTTGCTCCATTTTTATGTAAACAAGAGTTTACACTCTTACGCGGGAGGAGTGCGAAACACCGCGGATCTGATTTTGATCGAGGGATAACTGTTCCCTGCCAAATAATGGAGGATTGTTAGCGATTATAGCATGATAGTTAGGGCATCTCCAGCGCTGGCCCATAAATTTACACCGGCATCTGTCCGAGGACACTGATGGATGCCATCCGATGCTGCCCGCATACCTTTCGACAACTATATGAACTAACCGGACGAAATTCTTTCAAACAAAGCAAATTTCAAATTAATCGGATGAAATTCATTACATTTCGAAAACTTTTCCTACAAACTGGACGAAATTCATTACATATTTCGCACAAACCGTACTAAAACCTACTGTAAACCTAATCTAAACGATCGCCGGCGCCCGACCACCATGTCCGGCCATGAACCCGAGAAAGCCGGCCATTGCCTTTACCTCCTCCTCATCCGCCTCGATAACCTCCTCCTCCAGAGCGGTGGCGACCTACCGTGTACTACTCTTCCTCGCTGCCGGCTGCGCTCGCGCACGCGCGCCGGCTTCGTGGTCGTGGCGGCGGAGGGCGGCCGGGGGGTGCCGGCGATCTCCTTCGTTTGCTCCTGCGACAGTACTTCAAAGAGAGCTTTGGAGCGCGCCCGGAGCGGAGCCGCCGATGTCCCTCATCTGCTCCTGCGACAGTACGTCCAAGAGAGCTTCGGAGCGCCAGGAGGCCATGATTGAAGTGGTGCCGACAGAAGCAAGGGACCGGAGGAGAATAAGTGTGGGTCTTTGGCTATGGCTAGGAGCTAGGGCTCAAGTTAATATAGCGGGCGAATGGCAATGAGCCGCATCAGACAGATGGACAACTCGTGCCGGAGTAGGTTCGTCGGGCGTGAATGCGGACGCTGCTTCAGTGACTTAACTGCAGATGCGTTTGGGTTACTGACATGTGGGCCCAATGGGAATCTGGCCCGCAAGTCAGTGACACACCAATTGCACCTGCAGTTAAGTCCGGTGAATGCGGCATTGACATTCTGGAGAGACGGTGACCGTTTCAGGCGGGAAGCGCGCGCTAGCGATGGAAGGGGTTTCGGTGTGCAGTGGCACTAAGATCGGTCGCTCACGATAGTACATACTCCGTACCATACTACCATAGTACCCTCTCTAGCTTAGGCTGTTTTATAGATTGTCGTTGTGATGGACGATATACATGAGCAAGGCGGTCTGAGTATGACCGTTGGTGTTGAGCCAGGTGAATACATGCTCGGCGTTCGCGTAGGCCTCCATCAAACGTCTAAACAGTAAAGTCAGGCACCGCCGGGGCGCGCAGGTGATGGGCTTGCCGTTTGCGTTGCGCCATGAGCAAGACTTTGATTTAGAGGGCGACGTGCATGCATTAGCATGCTTTGACAGCGTGAGCGTGAGTGTCTGACGTGAAGTATTTCATTTTCATTTGGCTGACGAGGGTGCGTTGCAGCGACGAGTCCGTGGTTTGATTCCCCACATACGCATAATTTTGGTTTTTACAGTATTTCTTTCTCCATTGACAGGTAGGCCCGCGTAGATAGATAAAGAACACGAGCTGATGAGGCGCATGCGGACTGTTTGACTGGTCAACCAGACAAATACGGAGCTATACGCTAAGCCAGTGATCGTATAATCACCATATCTCGTATACAATGATCAAAGTGAGCTATCAAGACAAGTTCGATGACCGCCAATGCATTTTACTCGGTAATAAATGACCAGGATTGAAGGGGAATCCAAATTTGCTTCGTCTTTTGTCCTTGAGCTCTTGACAAACCAATGCACTATACGGTTGTCCGGCCACTCCACCCCAGAGCTCTCACCAAGCGCCGTTCATGCCACCGCGCCACACACTAACCGGTAAGGCAGCGATGGCATCCCGCCGCACCGAGTTCCTCGCCGCCCACGACCGCACACAAAATGGTAGGGAAGCGATGGCATCCCGCTGTGCCGAGTTCATCGCCGCTCGCGACCTCACAACTATGTGGGAGGAATTTGAAGATGCCAAGGCCGAATGGGCGGTAGAGCAAGAGGCGGCCAAAGCCGCACAGAGGGAGCGGAAAAGTCAGAAAGCACTCAAGAAAAGAGAGGCCCGCCGCCGCAAGAAAGAAAAGGATGCACGCGCTGCTGCGGAGAGGTCGGCGGAGGTCCAAGCACGGTGGGGTGTCGCCGACAAAGCCGAGAAGGAGAATGATGGCGTCTGGCCAGCATGTGAGAAGTAGTAGTACTAGTAGTTAGTGTGTGTGTGTCTGTGTCTGAGTACGAGCATGTACCAATACTACTAGTCACTACTGTAGTTTTTAGAACAAATTACCAGTACATTAGCCTAGACTAAATAGAAAAATTCCTATCCTAAGAATCAAATGGCGTCTCTTTCTCTATAGGAATTGAGATTCATGTCATCTCACTTCCTATGATTTTCATATTCCTATCCTATGAACGAAAGGAGGCCTCTGTTGGAGTAACTACTGTAGCTAGCAGTACTGCTGGTACAGTAGTTTTCTTCAAGAAGCGGAATTCAACGAAGTCATGATGGTTCCTTCGTCCGAGAAACTTCAAAGTGGGAAGTGGGCCTGTGATTTGACGGCTCATTAGTCATTGTTACTGCGGCGCGACGATCTGGGTGACTCTCCCTTGGAGTTCTGCGTGCATGGCAAGTGGACCAGGATGGTCGACGTCCCACATGTTGGCGAACGGAAGTATTCTTTCCGATATCGAGGAGCAAGGAAACCGCGTGGTATAGTATCACTGCTGATTGGTTCGCAAAAAAATAGTATCACTGCCGATTTATAATTATTTTTTATTTCTGATGAATGCTAGCGTTTCAACTCTTACGACGAAGGGTGCCAAACACGGCACGTGCTGGATGTCCCACACGTCAGCGAAAGGAGTGGGACATGAACAGCGTGGTAGAGCCCAGCGTAAAAAAACAGCGTGGTAGAGCGTCTCCACTTCTTCCACTTCTGGGTCGGAAACCACACGTAGTAGTACTTAGTGGTATGAACGATACAAAGTGCGGCCTGGAGAGAAAGACACGTCTAGTTGGAAGGTCTCGGGGCATACACATAAACAAATATAAAAGTTAATATGTGCCTCCAACTAATATAGTAGTAGTAGAGTACTTAGGCACGTACTCCATAACATCACCGTGCATTGCACGTACAACATTTAGTGGTAGTACGTAGTAAGAGACAAATGCCGCCCAAGAGTTCCCTTCTCGACCTACTTTTGGGTGTTTGGTAGAGTGTATGGAGGGTGCATGAGCCCACACTAGTTTAGCACAAATACACTAGAAGCATGCATGAAGAGAGCATGCATGAAGAGGGGTGTTGAGTTGAGCATGCATGAAGAGGGAACAACTATGTTGAGACGAGAACGCAACTAAGCACACCCTATATGCCACGCATGTTCATACCATTTGTGCCTTTCTACTTCACTTACTGCGCTACATTACTCAGGTTCATACGTCCACTCCTGGGTACATGTCCGTCTCGTAGTTCCAGTCCCACGTGTTCTTCATATAGATGGAACGATCCTTGCATAACACGTGCACCTTGATGCTAGATGTCTCGCGTGTTGGCAAAAGGATGAACAAAGCTCACGTAAAAAAATAGAGTGGAAGAACATAGATTCCGGACGACCGAGAAGGAGCAAGGAACCTCGTGGTGGAGCGTCTGCACTCATAATATTTAATATTATTCAGCGATATAAAATTAACCAATCATCTCCATAGTGGACTGGAAGAGTACGAAACACGGCAGCCCAGTGTAGTTACATCATACTAGTACATGGCTAACCCACACTATCACCATATTTCTTGGCTTCCGTGCGACACCTATCTCTAGTAATCCAGCAGCCTGTATCGCTTCTCCCTCCTCGTCTCTATCAAAGTACGGTGGGCTGGCGTTTCTGCCGTCTATTGAGGTCGGTTAACTATCACATGTTAGCGACATGCCAAGAGCATTCTAAAAAAAATTCCTTTCACGTTCTGTTTTCAAAAAGAAAAAAATCCTTTCGCGTACGAATTTGCCTGTATGCTTTGAGCAACTTGCATGTCCTATACTGCTCCTGTTTGATACTCTAACTTAGCTAGAGGTTAGACTAACTCATGACTAACCCTGAACTAACTGTAGCCAAAGAGGTGTTTGGGTGACAGGGTTAGATTGACAATAAATGCACTTCATGGAGAGAGAAAAGTGATTTTTTAGTGGTCCCAATGAGAACTATCTCCAGTTAGCACCTCTTGGGTGGGATAGGTTTTTTTGGTGGCTTCGGTGCAACTTGCTCCAATTTAAACCCTCATGCTTGGATACTTTAGGGCTATTTGAGCCCCAACTAGCTCAAACTAACTCTAACCCATGGATCCAAACAGGGCCTATGGCCAGTCTCGACGCGGAGCAGTCGCGTGCACCGGGAAGCGGCGCTCTCTCGGCCGTCGCGCCACTTCAAAGCCGGCGCCAGTGAGAGGTCGCCTCCGCTCTGGCCGGGCATTAATGCGGCACTGACGCTCCAGGGCGACGCTGACCGTTTCACGCGGGAAGCGTGCGCTGGCAAGGGAGTATAGGTTTTGAACCGTTTCAAGTGTAGTACTGGTAGTTTGCAAAACTACTCAATTATTGCACTCAGTTTCCTAAGAAATTGTTGTAAAAAATGTTACTCCTCAGCCCGCTTCCCTTCTCCTTCCTCTTCCACCGCCCGCGCATGTCCGCGGGAAGCGACCGGTCAACCCTTATATAGGAGTGCTAGCACAAAAAGATGCATGCATGACCACTAAAATTTCCATATTAAAGCGCCGCTCCGGCGGGAGTATGGTGTATGTTGTTACCTTCGGCCCGCCCATGACTACCGGGCGACGGGGACCAGAGAAGAGGCGGCGGGAGGGGAATGAATGCAGCTACTGTTTTGGTTCGCCTTCCGGCTTAAATAAATGCGCAGCATCACGTGTACCCGCGGGTGCACAAATTGTAACATACGTGTCTGCTTAAGTGGGCGTCCCGTAACTGGTGTGTGTGTGAGAGAGATTCTGAGAGACAGAGTGCGTGTGTGCGACTCTACTCTTCGGACATGTACTCAACCTTTTGCATCGGGATATAAGTATAATGGTATTTACTTTAGCTAGTGATTTACGTGGCCATGTTAACGTGGTTGTGTCAAAAAAATGTCACTTCCTGCTCGTGATTTGCGTTATATAATTAGAAGCAAGATTCTCGTGCATTGCACGGAACATCAATATGCATTTTTTTATAGAACACCTATTGTGATTGACCCATGCAGGAGTAATCCCATGTGTAAAAACTAATGATATCTCGAGAATTTTATCGGAAAACTGGTATCTCGAGAATGTCATCGAAAAAATGAAAGATGAGAGATAAGGCGAGGAGGAGTGGAGCGTGGTGGTGACTGGTGGTCGGAATGGGCGGAGGCATGGGGATGGACGGCGCCGGCAGGCGGCAGCGGCCACCATGCATGCTAGATTGTTCCGGAGACTTATTCCTTTTTTAATTGCTGAGCAATGAGGTTGCGGGAGATAATGATGTGGAGAGAGGTGCGGGTATCTTTTGTAAAATTATCATAGTTTGCTTTCTATCCTCAGATATAGATCATACGGTCTGTATTACAAGATGGCAGGCACACCATCACCGCCAACTCGTTTTTTTATAAGGGTACATATGATAAGTTTGCTGACTACTAAAGTAAAGTGGAATTTGTCCATGTTATGCAAGTAAATAAAGGTGATTGTTTATCGTACGGGTAAGGTTGGATGAAGGGTGGTAGGAACAAATGCTCCGCCTAGAGCATGTGTGTGTGAGATGGAGTCTTAGTGTGTGTGTGGGGTGTGTGTGTGTGTGAGAGAGAGAGGAGAGAGAGAGAGAGATGGAGTCTTAGTTTGTGTGTGTGTGTGAGAGAGAGAGATGGAG
>NC_057799.1:125317334-125398937 GCF_018294505.1 Triticum aestivum
GGGTGCGAGAGAGAAAATGCCCGTAGAGAGGGAAGAGAAGGTGTGTGCGCGTGAGAGGAGTCGACATCGAGAGAACGTGTTTGTTCGAGAGACACCGAGGAAGACTACTATATATCGATGGTGCATGTAGGCGGGAATTAAACAAAGGGATGGTCTTATTGGTTTCGGGGATATAGGGGAAGAGTGAGAGGCGGGGGGTAGCTAGAAGGAGATTGTTAAGTGTGAGTGTGTGTTTTACCCATCCAGGCGGAAGTTATGTGCACAAAAGAGGAGAACGATTCGATGTGGCGTTAGGATTGAGGGTAATTAACTACGTATGGAGACATAGAGACCTTGAACGTGCATGTGTGAGAGGTATACATGTATACGTGGGATGTGTGTGTGTGCGCGCGCGCATGATCGAGATAAAAGAAAGAAGACATAAGTCATAAGATCAACGACATGGGAGAGACGGATCGGTATGACAATATGCATGCATGTGAGAATGCAGGAAAGAAGGCCCGACAATTGAGCATGTGTTTTTGTCTTTAAGAGATAGTGGCGTGGGCTTGAGCATGCATCTATGGCGAGCAGAGGGAGTGAGGCGCAACGATTGTGCAAAAGAGACCAACCTATAAATGCATATGTATGGAGAGACATATATAGTGTGGGTGATAGGAAGCAAGACTCCATGCGAGAAAGAAATGTTGACGGAGAAACTACAGATAGATACAGAGATGGAGATGCTAGCTAGAGGGACATCCGCTAGTTTGGGTGTTGGAGATGACCGTCGGGTGGTTCAAAGGGTGAAGTTATATATGTGTGTGAGAGGGCACTTGACTGCATGTAAAGAGAAACATATGTAGTGTGCGTGATAGGAATCAAGAGTGAGGGCGAGAAAGAAGGTTGATGGAGAAACAGATAAATAGAAAGATAAAGATGCTAGCTAGTGTGCGTTAGAGATAGGAGTCGAGTGGATCAGAAGGCTGGGTTATGTGTGTGGGTGTGAGAGAGATAGAGAGAGGGTGCATGTGAGTCACATACAAATAGATATCAGAGAGAAATGAGATCCAGAGAGAGGGAGTTTTGTGTCTGCGAGAGAGAAAGATATTTCACAATGAGAGTGATAGCTAGAGAGACATACGAGGGAACGCAGGATATCTCTAGGGAGAGAGGGTGTGTGTGGGCGACATACAAGAGAACAATGGAGAAATATGAGACCCTGGGAGACAGAGTTTGTGTTTGTGTGTGAGAAAGAGACATTGAAGAGGAAGAGTCGTAGGTTCTCATATCTAAGGAGCGAAAGACATCTCTGGATGAGGGGTGTGTGAGTGGCACACATGGGAATAGTAGAGAGAAATGAGACCCCGGGAGACAAAGTTTTGTGTTTGTGTGAGAGAAAGAGATTCCACATGGAGGATCATAGTTAGAGACACATAGCAGGGAGCGAGATATACTTAGAGAGAGATAGAGTGATGAAGGTCGAGGGAGAGAGTACCATCAGTGTGTTACGAAGATAAAAAGATCATTGTCGACATACAGGTAGCACGAGAGATACCTGAGAGACGATGAACGCGTATAGGTCCAGAGAGATAGTCCTATATAAGCATGAGTGATAGCTATATGAGACGAATATCTGGATTAAAGGGGATTCAAATATTTAAACTGGAGATCACGACATCGATAATATCATAACGCAAATTGGTGTATCAAACATGCATATTCATTTGAATTTGGGCACACGTGTAATGTTATATAGTTTATCAATATTGGTGATCCATAGATTCTTCAATTACAAACAATGCATGGTTTATATGCAATTAATGTCTAAACGGGATTACACTATATGTTGCGTGTGTGAAACACATTATACATGTTTGAGAAGTAAAAAAAACCCGCATGAAACACACATTAATTGGAGACAGTTAGCGAGGAATGCATACATTGGATTTCAACATAAAGTGGTTTCAAATATTTGAAAATCCAAATTGATGGATACAACCTTATGAATCTGAGATCATGCCATTTGTAAACCATATTTATGTATAAATGGTGTTGTGCTTTTGAAAGTATATATATAAAATGATGTATATAGAATGTAATTCCAATTGAAAATGGATCCCGCCCAAAAAAATAGAATACAAACGGGATTCGAATTGAGTTGGCACGGTAAACGTGCTGCAAAATTTGAACGAAGCGGGGAAAGTCGCAGTAACCGCCCGAAACCAAAATCTGCAAGATGGAAATCACTACTGCCTATCCCTGCCACTCAAAGCCTATCTGCTGGATTTCTATAGGTTTCGATAGGGGTAGGTTGGTAATTTCACCCAAATGTGACGTAACCGCCTCTCACCCGGATTCATACACGGTGGGCGCCAAAACACAGTGTGTCCTCGGCCGAAATCGACTCCCTCCCCGATTCATATTCATACACGGTGGGCGCCGAAGACAAACTCTCGTCGGCAAATATTTGGTGTATGCGATATTACTGTCCTATCCCCAACCGACTAATGTTGCTGTGATGTAGTAGAAATTTGAAACGGGGGCTAAGTTTGTAAATTTCCTCGCATTTGAGACAAGCGCGCCCTGAATACATGGTTCCCCCCTTCCTCTCTACCTCCCTTTTCCCCATTCGTACTCCGTGGGCGCCAAAACACCCTCTCCACCCCACCCTCCTCCGTCCGCCGTCGTCCGCCACCCCATCCACCGCCGTCCTCCTCCACCATGTCGGAGCTGATACCCCGACGCCACCGTCCATTACAAGAGATCGACCTCTCTCATCCACGACTTCAGACCGGGATCCTTGCATCCCGTCCTCTCGCTTCATCCCCGCCGTCGTCCACCTTGCCAGCGCCGCTCCTACGACCATCTCGTCCATCGTGCCCCGCCGCCACCGTCTACCCTCCTAGATCTGCTTCCACGCCGCCGACAGCCATCACTACCGCAGCACCGTCAAATTCTCAGCAGATGCGTACACGGCGCCGCACCAGAGGCGGTACTCTTTCGTATCTGCTCAACTTATTTATCGCAGCAAGAAAATAGATCACCACTGCTTTACTCTGATTTCTTGTCTTGGTTGCGAAGTTGCCTTTGTCCGATTTGCACCTTCAGATCCGCCATGGCACGCTCAACACTATACTCCCAATGCTTATGGTTTTCCCCTTTTATATTCCACACTAGTTAAATCACAGTAGACTAAATTTCAAAATTGGGTCAGTCGATTTTTCAGAGCTCACCGGAGTTCGCCGGTGCGAACGAAGGGGCTCGGGTGGTTGTGGGGCCTCGCCGAACGAAGAAAACTCGACGCGGGTGGGGGTTGGGGCGGGGGTGGGGGTGGCGGAGGAACACAGGCGGCGGGGGCCGGTGGTCCGGCCGGCAACCCGTGCGGTGTTCTGTATGGGAAGAATCAGAGACGAGGAAGAAGATGGGTTAGGAGACGTAGGATCTTCATCCAACCGCCTGAAATGGTCGAGAGACAGCTGGGAGTTGCATTCTTAATGCGCTCTGGTTCATCATGTGTGGGCACTGCGCAACCAACATTTTATTATCCAAAATCTGCTTGCTCTTCTTTACCATGTTCCTCTTCCGTTCTTCTTTAATATGTACTCTCTCCGTTCCTAAATACAAGTCTTTGTATAGATTCCACCATGGACTACATATGGAGCAAAATGAGTGAATCTACACTCTAAAATGTATCTGGATACATCTGTATGTGATCCATAGTGGAAATCTCTACCAAGACTTATATTTTGGAACGGAGGGAGTATGATAGTGGTACAGTATGTTCCTTGTACTGAAGATGAGCAGGGACTTTTGCAGTGTATAGGTCTATATGGTCGGTTGTGATGGACACTTTGAGCCTCTTTGATTCGTAGGATCTTGTAAACATAGGAATAGGATTTGTAGTCACCTGCCCACTTGAATCCTACAAGAATAGCAAGGAAATGTGGGGAGCTGTGTCGCCTTTGAGAGTAACACTGATATTAACAGTACCGCACCTTCACTTGAAGAGAGCTGGTATCCGAAGCCTTTCTAGCCGTACCCGCAATACTAGCACATATATTCCAGCAAGTTCCACTTTGCTGATTTTACTCTGATGCTTACGGTTTTCCCCGTTATATCTACACTATGATCTGTGTAGCTGCTTTGTGTCGCACTAGCAGCAGTGCACTCTTGAAGCTAAACACTGCAATGACTTACAAAATTGGCACCAAGGCATTGAGTGCCATTCTGGATGCAATGAAACTCATACGCTCCCCACCTGTTGATTCTTGTTCAGAATATGATCCTAATGACTCTTGTTCAAAATTGCCACATATAGAGAGACAGCATGGAATTGCATTTCTTTGGGCGCTGTGATTCATCATGAGTGGGCAACCAACATTGTATGCAATGAAGCGGAACCTCAAGAATATGCTTCCTCTTCTGTTCTTTAACATGTTCCTCTTTGTTTATTCTGTATTTAGTACGTACAGTATGTTCCTTGTCAGGAAGGGGCGCAGGGACATCTGCAGTCAACAGCTGATAGAGCTGGCCTGTACGTGATCGATAGGCTTTCAATTACTAGCGGCAATACAACACCGTATTTTCAAGCCAGTTCCACTTTCCCGGCTTATATATCGTGGTTATGGTGTACCCCTGTTATGTACACTATGATCTGCCTAGTTGTTGTGTGCTCTTGTTATCATGGTTTGGCAATAAACTCTCTATATAGTATATTATGAACCTATCATCTGCCAGCTATCCTTACTTCTGGAGCCTATTTTTTTGTGTACTTGTGCCAGATTATATAAATGCACGCACCATATTACAGCACACATGAGCTCTCTCATCAGAATCCAGTGATAGCACACAAGTGTTTACAGGGGCGCCCCTATATTAGAATATCATCTGCATTACAAAGATAATCTCACAACTATTTATGTTTTCATGGTTCTCAGATATTATACGCAATTACAGTGAATATCAGAATCCGCGCATCAGAAGAATATTGTGGAACACTGCAATGACTTACAAAATTAGCACCAAGGCATTGAGTGCCATTCTGGAAGCAATGAAACTCATACGCTCCCCACCTGTTGATTCTTGTTCAGAATAGCATCCTAATGACTATTCTAACCTCGAGGAGTCAAAGGCAGATGGCCTGTCCTGTTCACCCATGAAGGTGCCTGTTCTAATTTGGCAAGGTTTTATTAATTGCATGTATCTTGCATATGTTGTCTTGCATTTCTTCTACTTTGTTGCACCGCCATCTGCTTAGTTTACTCATCATATAACTCGAGATGCCATGCCCATCCATTATCAATACATATTCCATCTGTCATCATACCATGTTTTTCCACTCAAATGCTGTTCTTGTGCATCAGACATCAAAAAGGAAGAGGGTGATTGCCGAACCTGAAGGAGCACCAGCAAAGTCCTTGAAAAACGTGGTGGTGCCGGAGAAATCAGACAGCGCCCCACTTATATTGGTTGTACAACCAGTGACACTAAACGTAGGACCGACTCCAGCAGACTGTACCCATACTTCACTGGCCACACCACTAGCCCCACCACACATGACCTGCACTCCAGAAAAAGGTATACCGATTTCATTTGCCATAGCACCAGCTGTACCACAGAAAAATCCCACTCCAGCAAAAAGTACAACAAGTCCACCAGCCGCAGACCTATCCCAACTGCAGAGACGGCCAATTCCTGCAGATTGGAACCCCATTCCATTTATTCCCAGTTTAAAAGACAATGCTTTCAATGTTGTTAGGGACTACGTGCATATATTCCCATCATGGGAAGATTATAGTGAAGACAAACACCATTTTCACATCTTCCTGTCCAACTTACGTGTGACACCCAAAATTTCATTTGGATTTCTCAAAAAATTTACTTGACTTGAGGGAGGTGATTTAAAAATTTTCTTCAAAAGAACCCTCCCTTTCAAAATATATTTTTTGGCAAGAGTTTTATTTGGATTCACCCAAGACTTGTTTTTGGTCTTGGAGGTTCTTGCTTTTTATTTTGGACCCAAGCCAAAATGCTTTTCACTTGGGAAAAATGTCTTTTGAAAATTTCTTTGAAAATGCCCTATAGCTTTTGGAATGATCTTTTCCCACTTTCAACAAATCTCTCTTGCCATGACCTTAGTGCAAATCCACTCTCATAAACCTTTCCTCATCTTTGGATCATGTTTTACTTCAAATCCAGCAAGTTGAACCTCTCCATATATTTATTTTCTTTTACTTCTTATCAAAAACAATTTCTGCCATATATCTTGGTCCTTGGAGATTTACAAAGGAACTACTCCTTCTGCTTTGATTTTTGCTCCCAAACCTTTTTCCCTTCCTAGTCCTTTGAACCCTCAACCAAGATCCATGAAGATCCACTGATCTCTAGTTCAAATTTTTCAAACTATACTTGCTACAAGTTTGGACCAGATTTGCCAAATTTGATGAAATTCATTCAAATCCTTCTCCAAAAATTCTGAGTAAAATCAGGCAGCCTCTGGGTGCATTGAGTGGTCACCTCACCAAGCCCCAGCTCCAGGAAAAAATTTCTTCATACCTAATCATTTCATCGAACACCTTCAGAGCACTGTCAATATCAGGTTCAGTCAAATTCAGTTAACAGTGTCTGAACCACTGTCGTTTCTTCAGTGTCTGTTGTCGATCACACCAGTGCCCCGGCGTCGCCGTGTTTCCTGTCTCCTCCCCCTTGTCCTCTGCACCGCACGAGCACCTGGAAGCTTGCGGACGTCGGCGACGAGCAGCAGAAGGTGCGCCGCCCCGTGACCGACGCCAGCGGCGGCTTTGCGGCCGTCAGAAGAGTGGCGCAGCGCAAACGGCGCCGTCCGGCGCCGCCCAATCCACCGGAGGTCACCGCGTGGCCTTCCACTCCCCAGTGCGCGCTGCCACCCTCGTCGTGAACCGCTGGGCGCGGAGCGCGCTCTCTGCCGCCGTCGTGCCAGTACGGCGACCCCAACAAGGACCGGCGCCATTACGCCATGCCCGACCGAGTTTAGCAGTAAAACGGGACCAGTAACTCCCACTGATGCTGCCTGGCCACCTAATACCCCTGCCAATCCACTGCCTCGCCGTAATTGCTCGCCGGAGATTCTCCGTTCACGGCCACCCCCTCGAGCCGCCTATAAATAGAGGGCCCGAGCTCCAGCTAGTACCCACACCACCTCTACACTCCACCAAGACCCTGCCTAGCCACTGGGAGAGCCCCGAGGAAGTCTTCTTCCTCAACTCCGGCCGCCGCGACCCGCCACGGGAACCAGCTCGATTCGCTCCCGTGCGTGCACCTCTGCCTCCCATCTCTTGCCAGTAACTCTCTAGTGCATCCCTCCTTCTGACCCGCGCTTCAATTCGAGGTTTGCAGCACACCACCGGAGTTCCCCACCATCGCCCGAGCCGCCGTCCGCCGGAGAAAGTGTCGCCGTCGACGCAGTGCTCCCCGACGCCCAAGTCCACCACCCACCGACGCGGAAGGACACGCTGATACTCTTGGTACACTCCGATCTCCCTGACTCGCCGTGGTTCGACGCCGGCGACCACCGCAGCCTTCGGGCGCCGGCGAGGTTTTTCAAACCTGACATGTGGACCCCCCACGTCAGCCTCTCTTCTTTCACCCCTGAAGCGTTTTCTGTTGGCGCCTTCGGGCAGAGTACGTTTTCTCTGTGGGCTTGCGCATTTCTATTCGAACCGTTTTCTATTTTCTCAGTTAAACCCCTGGAACTTTTCTGTTTCATTACAGATGAGTCCCTGGACAGAAACCCTTATAACTTTTTAATAAAGAGTGATTTTTGAGTGATTCTTTTTCTGACAGTCTTATAATTTTGTCTAGTTTTTTATGGGATTTATTTGAAAAAAAATTGAGACAACTTTTATGCACGCGTTGGTTTTCACGTTAGTATGCATTTTTTGCTATACCGTAGGTTCCGGGAGAGGTGACGGAGCCGCGAACTTCACCGAGCTAGACTCCGACTTCTCCGAACCAGGCAAGCATGTTTGAACCTTTGATATGATGGATGTTTTGCATGATTTCGTGAAAGGTTGTGCATGACATATGAGCATCGGCGAGTACCTAGTTGCATGTGAGGCAACTACCCGGGTGTTCCTAAGTACTGTGATTTCTGTTGAGAGATGGCCTTGTCATGTGGTGACATGAAGGGCAGTAAGGTGGTACTGTTGTAGCATGCCAGCCTTACGTCATCCGATAAATTCCGACGTTAACGTGGACGGAGTCACGTTATCGTTCTTCCCCCTTCCGTGCCGCCACATGTTTTCTGCCAGAATGCGGTTTAGTAAGTTGGTAACCTCTTTCCGTGTACACACCAAATAGAGGGGCCGGGATGAGGGTTCCATGGCCCTGGATTAAAGCCAGTCATCCGGTCAGGGGGCATGGGTGTTTCCGGTTGGGACCGAGAGGGGGGCACCCCTTAGAGCGCGCGTATATAAATTTGATCCCATGCTACGCGAGGTTGTAGCCTCCCCGTCTCAAGGTTTTTCTTGAACGTTGCCGAGGGTGATTCCTGGCTTCGGAATGTTGAATGGGTGTGTACTGGTTAGATGTGTTTCTTCCAAAACACCGTAAACGGAACTAGTCCCCGTGACTACAGAAATCCGTTGGCTGTGGTTAAAGTACAAACTCTGCAGAGTCAAATCCTTCCGAGTCATCGTATCCATGATCAAGTATAGTGATCAGTGTATCCTTATCTACGTCAAGCCCTCGTGGTTTATTCTTCTTTCCGGTAAGCGAGCATGAGTAGTAAACTGGGCTGAACGTTACTCCTGTGGATGGACTAACCCTGTTGTTTATCTCATGCCTGATTATTCCCTAGGTATAATTTAAATTCTTGAGCTACTAAGATGTTAAGTTATGAAGCCCTTTATGTGATGTCGCTCAGACGTCCGACTGTGGCATGTTTGTTATTTACTTTCGTATAAGCCCTTTATGTGATGTCGCTCAGACGTCCGACTGTGGCATGTTTGTTATTTACTTCCGTATAAGCCCTTTATGTGATGTCGCTCAGATGTCCGACTGTGGCATGTTTGTTATTTACTTTTGATATAAGCCCTTTCTGCGATGTCGCTCAGACGTCCGACTGTGGCACGCACTATCTTTTATTTTCTATTATAAGCCCTTTATGTGGAGTCGCCCTGACGCCCGACTGCGGCATTGTTATTCTTGCATTTTCCTCTCGAGGAGTCATTCAGACCCTCGCTTGGCACCCAGTATTTAATTTGGGATTTCGGGAGGACTACCGCCTGACTTCTCTTTTATTCCCCATGCATTATTGTCTCTATGTCTGAATGCACTTGTTAATCTGTTCATATGCTTCATGTTTACATTTGTTATATCTTATGTCCGAACTGTCTTGCGAGTACTTTCATAGTACTCACCTAGCTTGTTGATTTGGCCAGATGTTGACGAAGGCGATCTCTTGGATGAAGAGTTTGATAGTGCGTCCGACGCCTAGAGGAGTCCCAGTCAGTCCCGTGCGATCCTGGATATTGGTCACTTGTATTATATACGCTTCCGCCACCCGCAATAAGTCTCCTCAAGCCTCACTCCGACGCTCGAAGAGCTGTAGTTTTCAGGAGTCATATCACCCACTTCGCGGTGATATTTCCACCATCGTTGTTATCGTGAGTTAGTAGTTATGCCACCCTATCCGCCGTTATGTTTTATCGGCGTTCATGTAATAAATTGTTGAGCAGTCTCCGCTCAACCTTGTATTATATTCAGTACTCCTGGTATTTTTCTTCTGTGACCAAGATATTGTCTACCAGTGAGAAGGAATTCTTCTTTACTGGTCCGTAAAAGGGATTGGTCTCTCAATAAATATTTTATTGAAAAACCGGTCGTGACATTACATGTAAGTGCTATTATTCATGGTTATTATTTTCCTATTTTCTGCTGATCGAACACATCAATGATTTACATTACATTGTTGTAACTAGGCGAGGGTCAATCTGGATAGTCATGACGAGCAAATCTTGCTTGTGCTTTTCAAGGAAGCATTGCAGCAGTATCGGTGTTACCTGAGGAAATCACACTTTGATGGCAAGTCTATAAACGAATTTCCGGTGAAGTCTCCTGTGCTAAATTTAGAAGACATTGAATGGAAAAACTTTGTTATGCACTGGTCTCGTTCCCAGGATGAGGTACTGTCTATGAAATCAAATGACAATTTGAACTTCTACTTTTCCGCATGTGCCTTACGGATCTTTTTTGCAGGAAATCTGCTCGAAGAAGAATTCTGGTTTGAAAAGAATGACAGGATATCACAAATATGCTGCCCGCTGCTTTGCTCTTGTTAGTACCTGTTATCCTGTATCACTGTACTTGCATACATACCTTGTTCATTATGTGACAGCAGTATGCATGATAGCTTGCTTATCAATTGTTCGCTCCAAATTATCTGATCTGTATGAATGGTTACATTAGTGTAGAATATATCCAATGCCAATGATTTTTTTAGCTCTGCATTGTTCTTGTAAGTACATGATGTCCTTTATCAGTGTACTTATATTGACAGGTAGTTGTTCATGTACCATCACTCTGCAGCTTATTTTCCTTTGCCCTCCATTTTCTACACATCATATCTATATTTACTCTTACCATAAGGTTGGTACTGAAGAAGTTTAGCTGTGCATTGCTCTTGGCTGTGCCTTTTGCCTGTATCGCTGCACATACATTTACAGCTACTTGGTTATGTAGCATCACTCTTCATCTTATCTTATATTATCACATCTATATTTACTCTTAACGAAATGTAGAATAAAGGCAATGCTTATGAAGAAGATTCTGTGGTAAACTTCTTGAATTGCCCCCCCCCCCATCAGCATGGACAAGGGCTTTATAGAGCCTGTCTTCACCAGTAATGTAAGTTTGTCCTTCTCAAGCCTTCAAACTTTGTTGTGTATATTTGCTTAGGCATGACTGCAACAACTGTTTATTTTGGTGTTTGCATCAAATTGCATGTTTAAAGTTTATTATGTAGTTCATAAACAAAAGTTTGTCCTTCTCAATTTAAGTTTTCAGTTGTACAACCAAGTTCCTTCTTCATACCATGTAAATTAAACTATACAGAGCAAGTGATCTTCTTTTGCACTGCATGTATGCTTCTGTTCTTCATCCGTAATCCAGTGGTGTGGTGAACCTACCCACTACAACACAATGTCATATTCTGCAATGTCTTAACTGTGAACAATGTCATATCATTCTACTATTATTTAAACCGTCTCTTTATTTGCCAATCTGAATTGGGATAAATTGACAACACACTAACCATTGATACTTATGAGTTCTTGATATGTAATCCAGTGGTGTCGTGAAGCTGCCAACTCCTTCACAATGTCATTTCCTGCCATGTCTTGACCTGAACAATACCATATTGTGTTAATGCAATTTTAAACTATGTCACTTTATTCGTCAGTAAGAAATGTGATGAATTATCAGCACTGATACTTTTATGTGTAAAACCTGTCATCTGTCTGCTTGTTTATCTTTCAGAGTGAGGAAGATACAAGTGTTGAACAAGCGCAGTCTCATCATCTTGCTCAGGTGGTTGCGCTGCAGCTCGCCAGCAGGGCTAACCTTTCTTGAACTCTATTGAAGTGCTGTCGGTTTTGTATATTATTTTGTCGGAGTGTTTATTTGCACTGGTGGCGATCTTTGATGCCCAGTGTATGTAATCTGCTGTCTGCTTGTGCTTTATTATCATAGTGGCGAACTTTGATGCCTAGTGGATGTAATATGCCGTAATTTCTTTATTGTATAGTCTAGGTTTTTTCTTATTCACGATGCTGCAGTTATTTTACTGTATATATATCCTGTCTTCGCAGTAAACCGGCCAAACCGTAAAATTACGGTACATAATCGGGCCGTCATGCAATCACGATGTATGATCCGCATCATGGGCCTCGTCAAACTGGCCCACTAGTAGATTCAGGCCTTTAATAGGCCGAGTAACCCCCGGCCCTCTTTTCGCAAGAAAACTCAATGGGCTTTTAGGAGGCTGAGAAGTAGTTGGGCCTGAAACGTGCCGAACAGCTCACGGGCCGGCAGCAACCCGAAACCCCGGCCCATGATTGTGCGAATCAAATCACGGGCTTTTAACAGGCCAAAATTGTCTCGGTCCTTGTTTGGCCCAATCAGATATCGGCTGCGAGCAGGCCGGATGCAAACCGGGCCGTGGTTAGGCCCAACTATATGACGGGCTTTTAACAGGCCGAAATTAATATAGGGCCGAAATGTTAAACGGGCCCTTAACAGGCCGAAACTAATATCAGGCCGAATTACTAAATGGGCCTTTAGCAAGTGGGCCCAAAAGCATAGCGTCCAGTTAACGGGCCCAATCTGATATGGGCCATAATTGAGGCCAAAGCCTCTTAAAGGGTTGGACCTGATCTGGGCCGTGATTTGGCCCAGAACGTGGGAGGCTTTTAACGGGCCGGATCTCATATGGGCCATTATTAGGCCCGGAACGTGGCAGGCCATTAATGGACCGGATCAAATATTGGCCGGCATTTGGCCCAAAACATGGCAGCCAGTTAATGGGTCGGCCTACTAGGGTCCCCAAAATCTTGTGGGCCTACAGCTAGGCTGGCCCATTAGTGTCGGCGAAATCTCGTGGGCCTTTAGCTGGGCCGGCCCATTATGATCCGCAAGAATTTTGCGGGCCTTTACCTGGGCCGGCCCATTATGGCACACAAAAATCTTGTGGGCCTTTACCTAGGCCGGCCCATTATGGCCCGCGAAATCTTGTGGGCCTTTAGCTGGGCCGGCCCATTATGGCCCGCGAAATCTTGTGGGCCTTTAGCTGGGCCGGCCCATTATGGTCCGCAAAATCCTATGGGCCTTTAGTTGGGCCGGCCCATTTAAACTTGATGGGCCGTGCCACGTGTCGACGCATCATAGGCGCCTTCTGTCCAATGAGTGGATGACATCTGTCCCAACGATGAGCCGACACGTGTTTCCTCTAGCCAATGATGATTTTACACGTGGGAAATCCCCATTGGTTGCGGCTGTTAACGGGTTATCGGATCCAAAACCCGACCTGATAGCTTAATGGCGTTCCGTTACGGTGGATGCCACGTGTCGGTCACCCTTGACGAAAGCACTTCTGTGACGCGCGATTTATCGTCATGGAAGTGGACACTTCCGTGATGATAATTTTGGTAATGTCATGGAACACTTCTACGACAGCACATGTATGACTATCTTGATTCTGTCATAAATTTGTCATGGATGTACATGAATGACAAAAAACGCGACCTACTGTGACAAACACGTATCATCACGGAAGTGTTTTTTTTGTAGTGTGAAGAGGAAAGGGTGATGCAGCAAAGTAGCGTAAGTATTTCCCTCAGTTTTTGAGAACCAAGGTATCAATCCAGTAGGAGGCCACACGCAAGTCCCTCGTACCTACACAAACAAATAAGAACCTTGCAACCAACGCGATAAAGGGGTTGTCAATCCCTTCACGGCCACTTGCAAAAGTGAGATCTGATAGAGATGATAAGATAATATTTTTGGTATTTTTATGATAAGGATTAAAAGTAAAGATTGCAAAGTAAAAATAGATTGGAAACTTATATAATGGAAAATAGACCCGGGGGGCATAGGTTTCACTAGTGGCTTCTCTCAAGATAGCATAAGTATTACGGTGGGTGAACAAATTACTGTTGAGGAATTGATAGAAAAGTGCATAATTATGAGAATATCCAGGCATGATCATGTATATAGGCATCACGTCCGCGACAAGTAGACCAAAACGATTCTGCATCTACTACTATTACTCCACACATCGACCGCTATCCAGCATGCATCTAGAGTATTAAGTTCATAAGGACAGAGTAACGCATTAGGCAAGATGACATGATGTAGAGGGATAAACTCAAGCAATATGATATAAACCCCATTTTTTATCCTCGATGGCAACAATACAATACGTGTCATTTCCCCTTCTGTCACTGGGATCGAGCAACGCAAGATTGAACCCAAAGCTAAGCACTTCTCCCATTGCAAGAAAGATCAATCTAGTAGGCCAAACCAAACTGATAATTCGAAGAGACTTGCAAAGATAACAAATCATACATAAAAGAATTCAGAGGAGATTCAAATATTGTTCATAGATAATCTTGATCATAAACCCACAATTCATCGGATCTCGACAAACACACCGCAAAAAAGGAGTTACATCGAATAGATCTCCAAGAAGATCGAGGAGAACTTTGTATTGAGATCCAAAGAGAGAGAAGAAACCATCTAGCTAATAACTATGGACCCGAAGGTCTGTGGTAAACTACTCACACATCATCGGAGAGGCTATGGTGTTGATGTAGAAGCCCTCTGTGATCGATTCCCCCTCCGACGGAGCACCAGAAAAGGCCCCAAGATGGGATCTCACGGGTACAGAAGGTTGCAGCGGTGGAAATAGGGTTTCGTGGTGCTCCTGGTTGGTTTCGGGGTATATGGGTATATATAGGAGGAAGAAGTAGGTCGGTGGAGCTGCGAGGGGCCCACGAGGGTGGGGGCGCCCAGGGGGCCAGGCGCGCCTCCCTGCCTCGTGGCCTCCTCGTTTGTTTCTTGACGTCCACCCTAAGTCCTCTGGATCACGTTTGTTCCAAAAATCACGCTCCCGAAGGTTTCATTCCGTTTGGACTCCGTTTGATATTCCTTTTCTGCGAAACACTTAAATAGGCAAAAATACAGCAATTTGCACTGGGCCTTGGGTTAGTAGGTTAGTCCCAAAAATAATATAAAAGTGTATAATAAAGCCCATTAAACATCCAAAACAGATAATATAATAGCATGGAACAATCAAAAATTATAGATACGTTGGAGACGTATCACTACCTCTACGGCCAGGGCTTGAGGCCCTGGCGAGGGTTGCCGCTCTCCGACAAGCTTGGGACTCCCGGCAACGTCCTTGCCGGCGGCTCCTGGGAGCTCAGCAGGAAACTACTTGCCGGGGCCCGCCTTCCTTCGTTTGTTCTGTTGTGCTGATGGTTCAACGGATGGCTGAGTTAATCAAAGCACAAAGATACCTAGTTCCACAGGCAGCTTAAGGGCAGCGCGTTTTGATAGGTTGTCAGCAATGCCGTTCTCCGCTCGGGGAACATGCTCTGCTTGCAATCTGTCAAAGCGCTCTTCCAACTTCCTCACTTCATCCACATAGGCCTCCATCAACGGGCTCTGGTAATCCTTGTTCACTTGCTTGACGACGAGCTGCGAATCACCTCTGATGATGAGCTTCCTCATTCCGAGGTCTGCCGCGATCCTGAGACCGGCCAACAACCCCTTGTACTCCGCCGTATTATTCGTTGATTTTTCCCGAGGAAAGTGCATCTGTATTACGTACTTGAGGCGCTCTCCGGTGGGCGCGACGAGTAATATGCCGGCACCAGCACCTTGGAGTGAGAAAGCTCCATCAAAGTACATAATCCACTCACTGCTCGTCTCCTTGCCGGGAAGGGTGGTCTCTTTAATCTCCTCGTCGGGCGTTGCGGTCCATTCTGCTATGAACTTTGCCAGGGCTCGACTCTTGATTGTTAAAGTACTTTCAAACTTGAGGCCAAAGCTCGACAGCTCTAATGCCCACTCCACGATCCTCCCAGTTGCATTTGGGTTGTGCAAGATTCGTTGCAACGGGAGGCGAGTGACGACGGTGATCTCATGTGCTTGGAAATAGTGGCGCAGCTTTCTCGAGGCCATGAGGAGGCCGAAAAGTAGCTTCTGCATACCAGAATATCTTGACCTAGCCCCCTGCAAGAGGGAACTGACAAAATAAATTGGGTGTTGTACCATCTTCTTCTTCTGTCCCACTTTGCTCATCTGCTCAGACTCCGCCTTGCCGGGATCGGGTCTTGCCGGGGGTTCTGTCTCGCCGGCGTCAGACTCTACCGAGGAGGGCCCCGGCCCGCCACCCGATGGCTCCGCCGCTACCGCTGCTTCTTCCTGAAGTTCCCTCTACGCCACCAGCGCAGCACTGACCACTTGATTCGTTGCTACCAAGTATAGCAGCAATGACTCTTGTGGTTTGGGAATGACTAGTATTGGCGTGGAGGAGAGGTACCTCTTAAAATCTTGCAGTGCAGCCTCTGCCTCCGAAGTCCACTTTACTGGACCCGCCTTTTTCAAATCTTTGAAAAAGGGGAGGGCGCGCTCAGCAGATTTGGAGATGAACCTACTCAGGGCGGCAACGCAGTCGGCGAGCCTACGGACGTCTTTGACCCGCTTCGGTGCTTCAATCTGCTCGATCGCCTTGATCTTGTCGGGATTTGCTTCAATTCCGCGCTGAGACACAAAGAACCCAGGAAGTTTGCCGGATGGGACATCGAACACACACTTCTCTGGGTTGAGCTTGAGGTTGATCTTGCGTAGGTTTGCAAATGTTTCTTCTAGATCTTGCACGAGCGTGGCCCTATCCTTGGTTTTGACCACTATATCATCCATATAGGCTTCCATATTTATATGCAGCTGGGGCTCAAAACCAATTTGGACCGCTCGGGCAAACGTCGAACCAACGCTCTTCAACCCAAAAGGCATCCATAGAAAACAGTACGTACCACACGTGGTGATGAACGCGGTCTTCTCTTTGTCTTCCTTCATCATGAAGATCTGGTGGTATCCTGAATAGGCGTCGAGGAATGACAGCAGGTCACACCCGGCAGTGGAGTCTACAATCTGGTCGATGCATGGCAGGGGGAAAGGATCCTTTGGACAAGCTTTATTGATATCTGTGTAGTCAATACACAGTCTCTGCTTCCCATTTGCCTTACGCACCACCACCGGATTGGCCAACCACGTGGGGTGGAGTACTCCTCTAACCAGGCCTGCCGCCTCCAATTTTCTGATCTCTTCTATGATGAACTCTTGTCGCTCCAAAGCTTGCTTCCTGACCTACTGCTTGACGGACCGCGCATGAGGACAGACAGCAAGATGGTGCTCAATCACCTCCCTGGGAACGCCGGGGATGTCGGATGCTTGCCATGCAAACACATCAACATTCGCCTGCAGGAAGGCGACGAGCGCGCTTTCCTATTTGCTATCGAGGGTGGAGCTTATGGTGAAAGCCCCGCCCGTGCCGTCCTCCTTGACGGACACATTCTTGGTTTCCGGTGGTGCAGCCTTGGACTTCTTGCTCTTGCCGGTGGAGCTCTCTGGCACGTCCTCAACGGGAGCGCAGCACTCCGAAGAGGCACGCTTGCTGGAGTAGGTGCAAGGGGTCTCGCCGGAAGAGGTCTTGCCGGAAGGAGTCCTATTGGCCTTCTTCCTCCCTGGAGCTTCAGCGATAGGAGCAAGTGTCTTTGCGGCAATCGCTGCAACTGCCTCTCGGTAGAGTTGATCGGCGCAGATGAGCGCATCTTTCTTGTCGGAGGGGACGGTGATGATGGTCAGCGGCCCCGGCATCTTCAACGTGTTGTAGGCGTAGTGGGACGCCGCCATGAACTTGGCCAGCGCTGGGCGGCCAAGGATCCCATTGTATGGCAAGGGGATCTTGGCGACATGAAAGACGATCTTCTCCGTCCTATATTTCAGATCGCCCCCAAATGTAACGAGCAGTGTGATTTTACCTTTAGGCTGGCTCCTTCCCGGGTTGACCGCTTGAAACGTGCCCGTCTCTTCGAGGTCTCCATCAGGAATCTGCAGCTTCTTGATCACAGCGGGCGAGATCAAATCCAGACCGGCCCCATCGTTAACCAGCAGTTTTGTCACTTTGAGGTTGCGTATTGTTGGCGAGACCAACAACGGCAAACACCCGACCGCAGTTGTGCGGTCAGGGTGATCCTCGGTGTCAAAAATGATGGGCGTGCGGGACCACTTCAGTGGCTTCTGGGAATCGAACGATGGCTCTGCCGCAGTGACCTCACGCGCCCACTGCTTCAGTTGGCGGTGAGAGGTGTGCAGCGAGGCGCCACCGTCGATGCACATGGCCTCTGTAGCTTTCTGAAATTCGTGCTCGCCGGACTCGTCATCCTCGTCGTGATCATCATCTTCCTCCTTCTTGTCGCGGCCCCGAGCGGGCCTCTCTTGTTGATTATCTTTGCCGCGGCGACCTCCTTGGCCGCCATGCTTCTTGCCGGACCCCTCAGCACCATCCTGACCCTTCTCCTTGTCCTGCCTGTCATATTCAGCTTTCTGCTTCTCTGCAAGCAGTTCAACCTGTCGGCAGTTCTGGAGGTCATGGCCCTTGGTGCGGTGGATCTTGCAGTACTGCTTGTCGGAGCCTCCTCGCTTGTCGACAGCCGCCAAGGCCCGGCAGGCGGCGCACGGGGCAATCTCCTTGCCAGGGTCGTCAACCTTGGCCTTCTTGGCGGCTGTCGGTGTCAAAACCGGCGGATCTCGGGTAGGGGGTCCCGAACTGTGCATCTAAGGTCGAGGTAACAGGAGACAGGGGACACGATGTTTACCCAGGTTCGGGCCCTCTCTATGGAGGTAATACCCTACTTCCTGCTAGATTGATCTTGATGAATATGAGTATTTCAAGAGTTGATCTACCTCGAGATCGTAATGGCTAAAACCCTAGAAGTCTAGCATGTATGACTATGAGTATGATTCTTGCCTCTACGGACTAAGCCCTCCGGTTTATATAGACACCGGAGGGGACTAGGGTTGTACAAAGTCGTTACAGAGAAAGGAATCTTCATATCCGGGTGCCAAGCTTGCCTTCCACGCCAAGGAGAGTCCCATCCGGACACGGGTGAGAGTCTTCGGTCTTGTATCTTCACAGCTCATCAGTCCGGCCCATGTCCAACAGGCCGGATGCCCGAGGACCCCTTAATCCAGGACTCCCTCAGTAGCCCCCGAACTAGGCTTTCAATGACGATGTGTCCGGCGCGCAGATTGTCTTCGGCATTGCAAGGCGGGTTCCTCCTCCGATGACTTCAAAGGGTTGTATTCGGCCTTCCATTTAATGTCGTTCCCATCGGCTTCTGCGCATCCATAGCTTCAGCTTCCACATGTCGAGCGAATACGAGAGGTCAGGGTATTTTTTGCATATAACACCCCGGCCATGTAAGAAAAGCGTCTATTTAAAGGGATTGGATTTCAGATCTGTTCCACATCACGTGAAAAATCCTCAGATGCTAGAAAAAACCACTCCAACATGGCCAGCGCTCCCAGCTCTTCCTCCTGTCCCCATGGCCTAGAAAAAGGCGATTGGGAGAGATGTTCCGTATCCCACGGTCAGCTGGTGAAGCTACAAACGCAAGGATCCCCCCCCCCGCGCAGATCTAGTCCCCGTTCGAGCAGGATTGACTTCCTTCAACACCGGGGCTCAGGCCGAGAATTTTCCCAATCCATTCAAGGGGGAGCGAGTGTGCTTCGTCCCCTACTTGCTAAGAGGCGTCGGATTTCTAATCCATCCGTTCCTCCGAGGGCTTCTGGAGTATTATGGCCTTCAACTGCACAACTTGACTCCTACCTCCATCCTGCACATCGCGGGTTACGTCGCTCTTGTGCGAGCTATTTCTGGGGTGCGAGGCCCATTTTGAATTGTGGAGGAAGCTATTCTGCCTCGTCCCTCGCAACCAAGATGGATCAATATTCGAAGTGTGCGGAGCCGAGATATGGTGTATCGCCGAGACCGGATACCTGTCCGGCACACCGAAGAAGGCATCCGAAGAGTGGCCCTCCGAATGGTTCTATATCGAGGACGTTGCCCTTCCTGACCCAGTTCGAATGGGTCTTCCCGAATTTACAAGTGTTCCATTGAAGAAACGCCACAGGTGGCGTCCTCGGAGCTTCAAGGAGGAAGATAGTGCGGAAGTCCGTCAACTGATGAGCAAGATAAAGATGCTTGCCCAGTCCGGATTATCAATAGTCGAGGTAATGGCGACTTCCATAGTGCGAGGGGTGGAGCAACTCCAATACAGAGGGCTTCCCATGTGGCACTATAATGGAGAAGATGACACCTCTCGCTGCGGTTAGAAGGGCCCGGACACCCCCGCCGCTTTGGCAAAAATATTAGCCGTGCTGTTCAAAGGGGAGGAAGAGGAATTTATTCGCATTAAGCGGAGAGATGGATTCTCCACGTACAATCCTCCTAGCTGGGTGAGTTCCAACCCCGCTGCTCCACTCGTTCTACTCCCTGAGTTACTTTTAATGAACATTAATCCGTCCATTTGTAATAGAAATGACGAAAGATCACCGAGGGGCTATACAGCCCCGCCCCACAGCCAGAGGACCATAACCGGGACCTTGACCCCGGGTTCGAAGAGGATCCAGACATATTCGTGGTGCTAGAGGATGGGGTGTTCTACCAGGCGAGCTATGACGGCACGGAAGTGGCCATCACTTCCGACTATCCCGGTCTTCTCCCTGCCTCACATGTAAGTAATCAGGAGACATCTCCTCCAAAAGAGCCTCCTCGTTCTGCCTCACCCACCGCACTGTCTCGTGCTCCAAAGGAGAGGCATTCGGCACGCCATGTCGCACCAGAGGCCACTCCAAAGAGAGCGGCACCCACGCCGGGCAAGCCTTTGAAGAAGAAGGCAAACGAAGACCCGGCCTAGCCTTCATCGAAGAGGTATGGCTTCGTAAATATGCCCCTTGGCAGTCACATCCAACTGTGACATTTTCTGCTTGTGCCTTTTCAGAAAAAGCGTTTGCCGGACTATGTCTGGGGATACTGCCGGTCATACTCCCAACAGCCAGGTTTCTAGACCCTGCCAAAAAGACAAGGGCAGATACGGGAGTGACGCCGGATTGTTCTTTGGCCGAGGATTCGGATGATGTATCCGTCAACAACTCGGAAGTGGAAAGCGCCATGGGTCATCAGCGTCGGAGGGCCGTTCTTCGTGACCCCGGTTTTACAAAAGAGGCATTCGATGCCTTTAGCTCGGCGGATGCATACATCCGCGCTGCTCGAGATGGGCTTACCAGAGCCGCAGACCAGCATTTGAAAGATATGCGGGTAAGTTTATATTATACCAATCTGATAATTATATACCAATAGCCCTCGAGACTTGAAGCAGTTGATACAACTGATTTAAGGATCATCGTATAACCAGGTGCTTACGAAGAAGGACAACCTATTGTCTCAAGAACTAGAAAGGTATCGGACCCAGCTAACTGATGCTACTGCCGAACTGGAGATATCCAAGAAGGCGTCCCCTGGTAATGTTCCCCTCCATCGAGAAAACATAATTATATATCAGCAATGCTAACACTGTTGCTCATCTCATGACAGGATCATCAGATCAACTGAAGGAGCAACAGAAAGCCGCTCAAGCGGGAGAACAAGAAGCCAAAAGACTACTGGCCGCGGGCGAACATGTGCTGACATGAGTCAGGGAGGAGAAAAACAAGCTCTGGGATTCCAACACCCAGCTGGGCGAAGAACTGAAAGATGTGCAGGCCCAGCTGGCTGACTCCGTGAAGGAAAATAAGAGGCTTCGAGGCAGCATATTTAGTATGTGGTCAAACTTACCCCCGTGTAATTCGAAGATGAAAGGGACTGACAGAGTTATTTCTGTAGGTATGCTGACTGGCCGTCCCGAAGAGGAGGTGTCCGGATTCTCGGGCGATCTGCTAGAAGAGCTGTCACAAATGCACGAGCAAGCTCGGCAGGCGATGTGAAGTGTTGCCAAGGCTTTATGGCCATCCGCCTCCCCTCCAGGAAGAATGGAGGAGCTTATACAGCTATTCAGGGGAGCGCGGCGGCGTTTCCGGTTATGGAAGATATCGGCCTACCGGGAAGGTGCACGAGAAGCCTGGGCCATGGTGAAAACACGGTATACCAAGCTTGATCCGAATCATATGGCTCGGGTCGGACCTCTAGGGTCAGATGGAAAAGAAATTCCCGTTAATTTGGTATATGACCAAGTCAAAGTAGCCACCAAATATTCCCAACAGGATTGCAAGTTAGATAGCCTGTTAGATGGTATAGAGGAGGAATTTTTTTAGTCCAAGTGACTATGTACTTTCCTTGACATATTTGTCCCTAGCCAGATTGTAAAACGATTGTCATGGCAGACCTTTTCGCTTCGACCTATGGACCCGAAGGTGCGGAGTGTTTCCGAATACCTGAGCGGCAAAAATAGACCGGGGTATGCGTGGAAACTAGGCGTAGGGGTCATAGTTTCTTGAACAGACAAGTTGTATCCGGCTAGCGATGTTATATTACATTGTGATTGTAAGAAACATCTTCCAGAGAAAATAGTTCCGTTAAGGGTTCCTTTCCCTGGGTGTACATGCGTTAATGTGCATGTCTGAACTGTGATTGAAGAAATCGCAGTATGCGTAGCATCTAGGGGTTCACAATGGGGTGAATGAAAGAACATCTTTAGTCCGCCGACCGAATATTCCCTTAAGAACGCTAGCTTTCGGCTTCACCCAGTCTAAGGTACACATCCGGATGACCCGGCAGTAACAATCGCTGAGGTGCTCCCTTTATGCCCTAGCCAAACTAACGGGAACGTAGGGCATAAGCACAGGAGCCATGCAACCCAGCTTGGCCAAAACTTAAGTCATATTGATGCATATAATGGCGAAGAAAAGGTACATATGGGGAAAACACACATATGTGAGGAGCTTGATGCTCGGAAAATAACAATAATAAGCTTCTGTCCAAGAAGCCCCCAGGTATAATGGACGTACATATTTGAGGATGTGTATGTCACGGGTGCACGGTGTAGCCGCGCGGCAACTTTAAGGCTAAAAAAAGAAAGACCGAAAAGAGAGGAAAAATGATTGAAACAATAGGGAGAAGGAGACAAACAAAGAGTTCAGTGCTAGGCATAGAATCTTCGGAGTCTGGCCACATTCCAGGGGTTCGGCTCTAGGCGATTGTCTGACGCATCAAGCAGGCGGTACGCTCCTCCAGTGAGAACTTCGTCAATGATGAAGGGACCCTCCCACTTGGGCTTGAGTCTGTCCTTTTTATTCTCCGGCAAGTGTAGAATGAGTTCACCAACATTATAAGTCTTGGCCCGTACTTCTCTGCTTTTATATCTGCGAGCCCGTTGTTGATAAAATGCGGAACGGGCTTTTGCAACGTCGCGCTCCTCCTTCAGGGCATCTAGGCTGTCCTGCCGATCAAACTCAGCCTCTCTCTCTTCGTACATGCGCACTCGAGGTGAGTCATGAATAATGTCGCAGGGTAACACAGCCTCCGCGCCGTACACCATGAAGAAAGGTGTATATCTAGTGGTGCGGTTGGGTGTGGTCCGCAGCCCCCAGAGTACGGAGTCGAGCTCCTCAACCCAGTGCTTGTCTGATTCTTTCAAAGACCTCACTAGTCTGGGTTTGATGCCCCTCATAATAAGACCATTGTCCTGTTCGACTTGACCATTTGTTTGCGGGTGATAGACGGAGGCGTAATCGAGCTTAATGCCCAGATTAGCACACCAGGTTTTCACCTCATCGGCTGTGAAGTTGGAGCCGTTATCAGTGATGATGCATTATGGAATACCATAACGGTGCACCACACCGGATATGAATTCTATCACTGGCCCGGCCTCGGCCGTTTTAACTGGATTGGCCTCTATCCACTTAGTGAATTTGTCCACCATGACCAGCAGATATTGTTGGATGTGGGGTTCTGTTGGAAATATGCCCAAGAGGCAATGATAAAATGGTTATTATTGTATTTCCTTGTTCATGATAATTGTCTGTTGTTCATGCTATAATTGTATTAACTGGAAACCGTAATACATGTGTGAATACATAGACCACAACGTGTCCCTAGTGAGCCTCTAGTTGACTAGCTCGTTGATCAACAGATAGTCATGGTTTCCTGACTATGGACATTGGATGTCATTGATAACGGGATCACATCATTAGGAGAATGATGTGATGGGCAAGACCCAATCCTAAGCATAGCACAAGATCATGTAGTTCGTTTGCTAGAGCTTTTCCAAATGTCAAGTATCATTTCCTTAGACCATGAGATTGTGCAACTCCCGGATACCATAGGAGTGCTTTGGGTGTGCCAAACATCACAACGTAACTGGGTGGCTATAAAGGTGCACTACGGGTATCTCCGAAAGTGTCTGTTGGGTTGGCACGAATCGAGACTGGGATTTGTCACTCCGTATGACCGAGAGGTATCTCTGGGCCCACTCGGTAATGCATCATCATAATGATCTCAATGTGACCAAGTGTTTGGTCACGGGATCATGCATTACGGTACGAGTAAAGTGACTTGCCGGTAACGAGATTGAACAAGGTATTGGGATACCGACGATCGAATCTCGGGCAAGTAACGTACCGATTGACAAAGGGAATTGTATACGGGATTGATTGAATCCTCGACATCGTGGTTCATCCGATGAGATCATCGTGGAACATGTGGGAGCCAACATGGCTATCCGGATCCCGCTGTTGGTTATTGACCGGAGAGTCGTCTCGGTCATGTCTGCATGTCTCCCGAACCCGTAGGGTCTACACACTTAAGGTTCGGTGACGCTAGAGTTGTAGAGATATTAGTATGCGGTTAACCGAAAGTTGTTCGGAGTCCCGGATGAGATCCCGGACGTCACGAGGAGTTCCGGAATGGTCCGGAGGTAAAGATTTATATATGGGAAGTCCTATTTTAGCCACCGGAAAATGTTCGGGATTTTTCGGTATTGTACCGGGAAGGTTCTAGAAGGTTTCGAAGTGGGGCCCACCTGCATGGGGGGACCCACATGAACGTGGGTAGTAGGGGCAAGGCCCCACACCCCTGGTCAAGGCGCACCAAGATCCCACCTTAGAAGGAATAAGATCATATCCCGAAGGGATAAGATCAAGATCCCTAAAAAAGGGGGATAACAATCGGTGGGGAAGGGAAATGATGGGATTTCTTTCCCCCACCTTTGCCAACGCCCCAATGGACTTGGAGGGCAAGAAACCAGCCCCGTCCACCCCTATATATAGTGGGGAGGCGCATGGGAGCAGCACCCCAAGCCCTGGCGCCTCCCTCCCTCCCGTGACACCTCTTCCTCCCCGCTTGCGCTTGGCGAAGCCCTGCCGGGATCCCGCTACTTCCACCACCACGCCATCGTGCTGCTGGATCTCCATCAACTTCTCCTCCCCCCTTGCTGGATCAAGAAGGAGGAGACGTCCCCGCTCCGTACGTGTGTTGAACGCGGAGGTGCCGTCCGTTCGGCGCTAGGATCATCGGTGATGTGGATCACGACGAGTACGACTCCATCAACCCCGTTCTCTTGAACGCTTCCACTCGCGATCTACAAGGGTATGTAGATGCACTCCTCCCCTCTCGTTGCTATCATCTCCTAGATTGATCTTGGTGACCCGTAGGAAAATTTTGAATTTCTGCTACATTCCCCAACAGTGGTATCAGAGCCAGGTCTATGCGTAGATTCTATGCACGAGTAGAACACAAATTAGTTGTGGGCGATGATTTGTTCAATTTGCTTACCGTTACTAGTCTTATCTTGATTCGGCGGCATTGTGGGATGAAGCGGCCCGGACCGACCTTACACGTACTCTTACGTGAGATAGGTTCCACCGATTGACATGCACTTGATGCATAAGGTGGCTAGCGGGTGTCTGTCTCTCCCACTTTAGTCGGATCGGATTCGATGAAGAGGGTCCTTATGAAGGGTAAATAGCAATTGGCATATCACCGTTGTGGCTTTTGCGTAGGTAAGAAACGTTCTTGCTAGAAACCCATAGCAGCCACGTAAAACATGCAACAACAATTAGAGGACGTCTAACTTGTTTTTGCAGGGTATGCTATGTGATGTGATATGGCCAAAAGGATGTGATGAATTATATATATGTGATGTATGAGATTGATCATGTTCTTGTAATAGGAATCACGACTTGCATGTCGATGAGTATGACAACCGGCAGGAGCCATAGGAGTTGTCTTAATTTATTGTATGACCTGTGTGTCAATGAAAAACGCCATGTAATTACTTTACTTTATTGCTAACCGTTAGCCATAGTAGTAGAAGTAATAGTTGGCGAGACAACTTCATGAAGACACGACGATGGAGATCATGGTGTCATGCCGGTGACGAAGGTGATCATGCCGCGCCTCGAAGATAGAGATCAAAAGGCGCAAGATGATATTGGCCATATCATGTCACTTTATGATTTGCATGTGATGTTTGTCATGTTTACATCTTATTTGCTTAGAACGACGGTAGCATAAATAAGATGATCCCTCACTAAAATTTCAAGAGATGTGTTCCCCCTAACTGTGCACCGATGCGAAGGTTCGTTGTTTCGAAGCACCACGTGATGATCGGGTGTGATAGATTCTAACGTTCGCATACAACGGGTGTTGACGAGCCTAGCATGTACAGACATGGCCTCGGAACACAAGCAAAACACTTAGGTTGACTTGACGAGCCTAGCATGTACAGACATGGCCTCGGAACACAAGAGACCGAAAGGTCGAACATGAGTCGTATAGTAGATACGATCAACATGGAGATGTTCACCGATGATGACTAGTCCGTCTCACGTGATGATCGGACACGGCCTAGTCGATTCGGATCATGTATCACTTAGATGACTAGAGGGATGTCTATCTAAGTGGGAGTTCATTAAATAATCAGATGAACTTAATTATCATGAACATAGTCAAAAGGTCTTTGCAAATAATGTCGTAGCTTACGCTTTAGTTCTACTAAGATATGTTCCTAGAGAAAATTTAGTTGAAAGTTGATAGTAGCAATTATGCAGACTGGGTCCGTAAACTGAGGATTGTTCTCATTGCTGCACAGAAGGCTTATGTCCTTAATGCACCACTCGGTGTGCTGAACCTCGAGCGTCGTCTGTAGATGTTGTGAAACATCTGACATACATGTTTTGATGGGTACGTGATAGTTCAGTGTGTGATGCTAACGGTTTAAAATTGTGGCACCAAAGATGGTTTTGAAACGTCGCAGAACATATGAGATGTTCCAAAGACTGAAATTGGGATTTCAGACTAGTGCCCACGTCAAGAGGTATGAGACCTCTGACAAGTTTCTTAAGCCTGCAAACTAAGGGAGAAAAGCTCAATCGTTGAGCATGTGCTCAGATTGTCTGAGTACTACAATCACTTGAATCGAGTGGGAGTTAATCTTCCAGATGAGATAGTGATGGTTCTCCATAGTCACTGCCACCAAGCTATTAGAGCTTCGTGATGAACTATAACATATCAGGGATAGACATGATGATCCTTGAGCAACTCGCGATGTTTGACACCGCGAAAGTAGAAATCAAGTAGGAGCATCAATTGTTGATGGTTAGTAAAACCACTAGTTTCAAGAAGGGCACGGGCAACAAGGGATACTTCATGAAATGGCAAATCAGTTGCAGCTCTAGTGAAGAAAGCCAAGGTTGAACCCAAACCCAAGACTAAGTGCTTCTGTGATGAGGGGAACGGTCACCGAAGCAGAACTACCCTAGATACTTGGTAGATGAGAAGGCAGGCAAGGTCGACAGAAGTATATTGGATATACATTATATTAATGTGTACTTTACTAGTACTCCTAGTAGCACCAGGGTATTAGATACCGGTTCGGTTGCTAAGTGTTGGTAACTCGAAATAAAAGGCTACGGAACAAACGGAGACTAGCTAAAGGTGAGATGACGATATGTGTTGGAAGTGTTTCCAAGGTTGATGTGATCAAGCATCGCATGCTCCCTCTACCATCGAGATTGGTGTTAAACCTAAATAATTGTTATTTGGTGTTTGCGTTGAGCATAGACATGATTGGATTATGTTTATCGCAATACGGTTATTCATTTAAGGAGAATAATGGTTACTCTGTCTATTTGAATAATACCTTCAATGGTCTTGCACCTAAAATGAACGGTTTATTGAATCTCGATCGTAGTGATACACATGTTCATGCCAAAAGATATAAGATAATAATGATAGTACCACATACTTGTGGCACTGCCACTTGAGTCATATTGGTATAAAACGCATGAAGAAGCTCCATGTTGATGGATCTTTGGACTCACTCGTTTTTGAAAAGATTGAGACATGCGAACCATGTCTATTAGTATATATGCATGAAGAAAGTCCATACAGATGGATCGTTTGGACTCACTTGATTTTGAATCACTTGAGACATGCAAATCATACCACATGGGCAAGATGACTGAAAGGCCTCGTTTTCAGTAAGATGTAACAAGAAAGCAACTTGTTGGAAGTAATACATTTTGATGTGTGCAGTCCAATGAGTGCTGAGGCATGCAGTGGATATCGTTATGTTCTTGCTTCACAGATGATTTGAGTAGATGCTGAGTATATTTACTTGATGAAACACAAGTCTGAATTATTGAAAGGTTCAAGTAATTTCAGAGTGAAGTTGAAGATCGTCGTGAGAAGAGGATAAAATTTCTGTGATATGATCATAGAGATGAATATCTGAGTTACGAGTTTGGCACACAATTAAGAAATTGTGGAAATTGTTTCACAACTAATACCGCCTGGAACACCATAGTGTGATGGTGTGTCCGAACATCATAACTGCACCCTATTGGATATGGTGCATACCATGATGTCTCTTATCGAATTACACTATCGTTTATGGGTTAGGCATTAGAGACAACCGCATTCACTTTAAATAGGGCACCACGCAATTCCGTTGAGACGACACCGTATGAACTATGGTTTAGAGAAACCTAAGCTGTCGTTTCTTAAAAGTTTGGGGCTGCGACGCTTATGTGAAAAAGTTTCAGGCTGATAAGCTCGAACCCAAAGCGGATAAATGCATCTTCATAGAATACCCAAAACAGTTGGGTATACCTCCTATTTCAGATCTGGAAGCAAAGGTGATTGTTTCTAGAAACGGGTCCTTTCTCGAGGAAAAGTTTCTCTCGAAAGAATTGAGTGGGAGGATGGTGGAGACTTGATGAGGTCATTGAACCGTCACTTCAACTAATGTGTAGCAGGGCACAGGAAGTTGTTCATGTGGCACCTACACCAATTGAAGTGGAAGCTTATGATAGTGATCATGAAACTTCAGATCAAGTCACTACCAAACCTCATAGGATGACAAGGATGTGTACTACTTCAGAGTGGTACGTAATCCTGTCTTGGAAGTCATGTTGTTGGACAACGATGAACCTATGAGCTGTGGAGAAGCAATGGTGGGCCCGGATTCCGATGAATGGCTCGAGGCCATAAAATCCGAGAGAGGATCCATGTATAAAAACAAAGTGTAGACTTTGAAGAACTACTTGATGGTCGTAAGGCTGTTGGGTGCAGATGGATTTTAAAAGGAAGACGGACAATGATGGTAAATGTAACCATTAAGAAAGCTCGACTTGTCGTTAAGATGTTTTCCGACAAGTTCAAGGAGTTGACTACGACGAGGCTTTCTCACTTGTAGCGATGCTAAGAGTTTGTTGGAATTATATTAGCAGTTACTGCATTATTTATGAAATCTTGCAGATAGGATGTCAAAACATTGTTTCCTCGACGATTTTCTTGAGAAAAGGTTGTATGTGATACAACCAGAAGGTTTTGTCAATCCTGAAATATGCTAACAAGTATGCAAAGCTCCAGCAATCCTTCTAAGGACTGGAGTAAGCATCTCGGAGTTGGAATGTACGCTTTGATGAGATGATCAAAGATTTTGGGTTTATACAAAGTTTAAGAGAAACTTGTATTTCCAAAGAAGTGAGTGGGAGCACTATAGAATTTTTTATGAGTATATGTTGTTAACATATTGTTGATCAGAAATGATGTAGAATTTCTGGAAAGCATCCAGGGTTATTTGAAAAGTGTTTTTCAATGGAAAACCTAGATTAAGCTACTTGAACATTGAGCATCAAGATCTATAAGGATAGATAAAAAACGCTTAATAGTACTTCCAAATGAATACATACCGTGACAGGATTTTGAAGGAGTTCAAAATAGATCAGCAAAGAAGGAGTTCTTGGCTGTGTTACAAGGTGTGAGTATTGAGTAAGACTCAAGACCTGACCACGGCAGAAGAGAGAGAAAGGACGAAGGTCGTCCCCTATGCTTTAGACGTAGGCTCTACAGTATGCTATGCAGTGTACCACACCTGAAGTGTACCTTGCCATGAGTCAGTCAAGGGGTACAAGAGTGATCCAGGAATGGATCACATGACAGCGGTCGAACTTATCCTTAGTATCTAGTGGACTAAGGAATTTTCTCGATTATGGAGGTGGTAAAAGAGTTCATCGTAAGGGGTTACGTCGATGCAAACTTTGACACTAATCTGGATGACTCTGAGTAGTAAACCGGATTCGTATAGTAGAGCAGTTATTTGGAATAGTTCCAACTGGCGCGTGGTAGCTACATCTACAAGATGACATAGAGATTTGTAAAGCACACACGGATCTGAATGTTGCAGACCCGTTGACTAAAACCTCTCTCGTAAGCATAACATGATCAAACCCTAGAACTCATTGAGTGTTAATCACATGGTGATGTGGACTAGATTATTGACTCTAGTAAACTCTTGGGTATTAGTCACATGGCGATGTGAACTTTGAGTGTTAATCACATGGTGATGTGAACTAGATTATTGACTCTAGTGCAAGTGGGAGACTGTTGGAAATATGCCCTAGAGGCAATGATAAAATGGTTATTATTGTATTTCCTTGTTCATGATAATTTTCTGTTGTTCATGCTATAATTGTATTAACTGGAAACCGTAATACATGTGTGAATACATAGACCACAACATGTCCCTAGTGAGCCTCTAGTTGACTAGCTCATTGATCAACAGATAGTCATGGTTTCCTGACTATGGACATTGGATGTCATTGATAACGGGATCACATCATTAGGAGAATGATGTGATGGACAAGACCCAATCCTAAGCATAGCACAAGATCCTGTAGTTCGTTTGCTAGAGCTTTTCCAAATGTCAAGTATCATTTCCTTAGACCATGAGATTGTGCAACTCCCGGATACCATAGGAGTGCTTTGGGTGTGCCAAATGTCACAACGTAACTGGGTGGCTATAAAGGTGCACTACGGGTATCTCCGAAAGTGTCTGTTGGGTTGGCACAAATCGAGACTGGGATTTGTCACTCCGTATGACGGAGAGGTATCTCTGGGCCCACTCGGTAATGCATCATCATAATGAGCTCAATGTGACCAAGTGTTTGGTCACGGGATCATGCATTACGGTACGAGTAAAGTGACTTGCCGGTAATGAGATTGAACAAGGTATTGGGATACCGACGATCGAATCTCGGGCAAGTAACGTACCGATTGACAAAGGGAATTGTATACGGGATTGATTGAATCCTCGACATCGTGGTTCATCCGATGAGATCATCGTGGAACATGTGGGAGCCAACATGGGTATCCAAATCCCGCTGTTGGTTATTGACCGGAGAGTCGTCTCGGTCATGTCTGCATGTCTCCCGAACCCGTAGGGTCTACACACTTAAGGTTCGGTGACGCTAGAGTTGTAGAGATATTAGTATGCGGTTAACCGAAAGTTGTTCGGAGTCCCGGATGAGATCTCGGACGTCACGAGGAGTTCCAGAATGGTCCGGAGGTAAAGATTTATATATGGGAAGTCCTATTTTGGCCACCGGAAAATGTTCGGGATTTTTCGGTATTGTACCGGGAAGGTTCTAGAAGGTTCCAAAGTGGGGCCCACCTACATGGGGGGACCCACATGAACGTGGGTAGTGGGGGCAAGGCCCCACACCCCTGGTCAAGGCGCACCAAGATCCCACCTTAGAAGGAATAAGATCATATCCCGAAGGGATAAGATCAAGATCCCTAAAAAAGGGGGATAACAATCGGTGGGGAAGGGAAATGATGGGATTTCTTTCCCCAACCTTTGCCAATGCCCCAATGGACTTGGAGGGCAAGAAACCAGCCCCCTCCACCCCTATATATAGTGGGGAGGCGCATGGGAGCAGCACCCCAAGCCCTGGCGCCTCCCTCCCTCCCGTGACACCTCTTCCTCCCCGCTTGCGCTTGGCGAAGCCCTGCCGGGATCCCGCTACTTCCACCACCACGCCGTCGTGCTGCTGGATCTCCATCAACTTCTCCTCCCCCCTTGCTAGATCAAGGAGGAGGAGACGTCCCCGCTCCGTACGTGTGTTGAACGCGGAGGTGCCGTCCGTTCGGCGCTAGGATCATCGGTGATTTGGATCACGACGAGTACGACTCCATCAACCCCGTTCTCTTGAACGCTTCCGCTCGCGATCTACAAGGGTATGTAGATGCACTCCTTCCCTCTCGTTGCTAGCATCTCCTAGATTGATCTTGGTGACACGTAGGAAAATTTTGAATTTCTGCTACGTTCCCCAACAGGTTCCGGCAAACCCTTAAGGTTCGAACTCTGGGGTGCGCGCGAAGTCTTTCCCTCCTACCAATCCACGCCCTAGCTCGCTAAGATCTCACGGATGAACTCGACGAACTCGCAACATAGAAAGACACAAGGTTTATACTGGCTCGACCAACTTGTGTGGGTGAGATGCCTCTGAGTGAGTCCCCTTTCTATGGTGGTGGCTAGCTCTACTTATATAGGCCCTGGTCCTCTTCCCAAATGTTGAACGGGAAGGGAGCCAACAACGGCGGGCAAATTTGAAGGGGGGCGGCTAGTACAAGCTATCCTGACAAAAGTGGTCTTCGCCTGCGAAAGGCTCTGGTGGCGACACCGTCTTGGGCTCCATGATGACCTCCGTCTTGCCGTCCTTCTGGTCTTGGTCTCGTTGCACCAATAAGGCAACCTTTGCCTGATGCCTTGGTACTCCTCGCCTACGCTGGCCTACTTAGCACCAAAGAGGAAACAAGGATGCTGCGCGCGCTGGCGCCCGCCTGGTCTCGATCGTCATGGCTCACGTCACGAGAGCCTCGTGAGGTTTGCCCCGCCTTGATATCTCCGCTCCTCGCGAGCCTGCCTGGCTAGGCCGCTCCTGAGGAGGTCTTGCGTCGTCCGCCTCGCGAGGCTTGGCCCCTCACGAGGGTCTTGGATGCCTTGTTGATGAAGATGGGCCGTAGGGCCCGTTGACTTAGCCACGCCGTGGGCCGCAGGTAGGCAAGTCTGGGGACCCCCGTTCCCAGAACGCCGACAGTAGCAACCAGGCCCAAGGTGCGCTCGGGCTTGGCTTCGCGGCGAAGCCAAGGGTCAAGTACGGAGCACCGCGGGCCCTAAAAGCCTGCGGCCTCGGTTGACGCATGGCGGTTGATTGGACGTGGGCGTCTCCACTTCCCCACGCTGCCTCGGCAACTGTTCAACTTGACAAGTCCCTGCGACATGCAAGGAAAACCATCATTACCTGTGATCGTGGGGGCGCCGGTTGGCCTCCTTCCGCTATAAATGGGGAGGGGGCGAAGCCCCCGTCGCCCATCTCTTCCTTGCTTGCTTGCTTCTTCTTCCTCGCTCCACTGCCAGCGACCATGGCGCCTATTAGAAGGTTCTCCACTGAAGAGAAGGGAAAGGTCCCGCGCGATGATCCGGGGCCGCTTTCGCCGAAGAAGAGGTCGGTCCACCGCCGTGATGAAGCAGCGATGCAGGTGGTGACGAGGCCTTGGTGTGAGCGGCCTCCTCCAGGATATCCGCTACCCTTGTATGCCTGAGCCGAGGGCTCAGGAGGACGGAGCTACGAACGGCGCCACCCGTGCCGCGCCCGTGGTCGCCGCGCCACGGCGACACGCGCTGTCGCCCCTGGAATCCATGCCACGGACTCCTCGCGCGAGCTTGTGCTATGGGCGCTGATGCCCCCAAGTTCTTGGATCCGTTTCCCGTGGTTCTTCTCCGACGCGATGCCGCCGAGGGAGCCTCTCGAGCTCTGGTTGCAGCACGCCGACTGCGACACTCCGGCGACCAGAGCAGAGATCGAAGCGGTCCCCACCGGCAAGATCTTCATGACCCGCGGCTGGGGCGAGATGCGCGGGTCTGTCGTGCGAGAGGCGCCCTTGCGATCCACTTTGAGTACGACAGTGCCTCCACTCTCTTCTTCAAGGTCTTCGATGTGGAGGGCCGCCACCTGGAGTGCTGCTCCGGAGGGGAGCGTCAGGTTGACGCGAGCCCCGCTCGCGGCCACTCCAGCAGCAGTAGCCCTTGGGAGTCCTGCAGCCCTCCCGAGCTCTACGAGTCTCCGGAGACGAGCGACGACAGCTACGTGCCCCCGAGCTCTCGCCACGCTTGGAGCAGAGCTGCGACATCCGGCCGTCGCCGCCGCTGATCTGGATGGGGTTGGCGCCGGCCTCCCGTGGCCCACTGTTGGTGATGGCGTCTGCCGCGGGAGGGTGTAGATAGGGTCCCTCTTAGTTCTAGCTTTTGTTCCCTGCGAAGGATCACGAAGTACCCCATGGGGGTGTGTAAAGGGTCTGTAATGTCTTTTGCGCTCATCTTCCTTGTTATGAAAATTTGCGAACACATGTTCTGTCGAGGCTCGGTCTCCCCTTTCTTCCCTTGCGATAGCTTGTTGCTCTACGCTGACAGGTCCCGGTCCCCAGGCAGGCTACAGCCGTCGCTGGTATGCCAGTCGCGTGCCGTGGTCAAGGCCAGGAGGTGTGCGGCCCGAGGTCCAGTAAGAGTCCCTGAGGCGCGATGCTCAGGAGGTCCCCCTTAGCACTCAAGCAGCCATGGTAAGGCAAGAAAGGGAGTTGACGTGGCCGCAACGGGGCTGCGGCAAGGCGAGGGTGACCCTTAGGCCCCAACATTTAGCCGATCTGGGAGCGGGACTTATCTTGTCAGTTTCGTGGTGATTCCTGATGGTGCGCTAGGCCTGCGCGCCAGCTTGTGCGGCATAGCCAGGTCGGACCCGTACGAGTTTCCCTCCTCCCATTCTCTCCTTAGTGCTCTACGTCCTCAGGTCCCGGCCCTCGAGCGAGCTCAGCCGCCGCTGGTATGCCAGGTCGCGATGCCGTGGTCAAGGCCAGGGGTGAGGGCTGGAGAGCCAGTAAGAGCTCCTGAGTCGCGATGCTCAGGAGCCCCCCTTTCAATGCTCAAGCGAATTGCACAAGAGAAAAGGAGACTCGCGGTACCGCCTGCTATCCTCCTCATGGGATCTCTGTGAACAGGCGCAAGAAGAAACACGGTTTGCCGTTATAGCTGTCAGCCTGCCGCTGGTTGCTCTGAGATGAGGTGAAGGCACTAAGGGCCTGGTGAGGTGACGTGCGCGGGGTGTGCCGCGAGCCAGAGCTCGACCACCCAGATTTGTCAACGTGGCAGGGACGGACCCACGCACCAGCGCCGTGCCTGTGGGGAGGCCGCGTGGGAGGCGATGATTGAGCAGGTGATAACCGTAGGCAGGTTAAGCAGGGAAGGCAAATCAGCTTGGGTAAATGCAAGAAGATACATGCCACTGGGTCCGGCCCGAGCGGCTTGGGGATGATGCAGCCCGAGGGGCGCCCCCAGCAAGGTAAGCTAAAGACATAAGCAAAAGGGATACATGCCACAGGGACGGACCCATGCGGCCTGGGAATAATGCAGCCCGAGGGGCGCTCCCAGCTAAACAAGCTTGGAAAATGTCACCTGGTTCTGTAGATGAAGCAAAGTTGGTGCAACTGAAGGCGTGCGTCGAAGGAATGGCTCTTCACGAGCCACCGGGGCCCTAAGCCTCGGGAGGCTCTGGGGGCTCGGGAGGTTCCCTAAAGACCGTCTCCATCTCTTCCAGGACGGCGTGGTACCTGGCCTCCTGAGCCGCCAGGACACGTCGCATGTTGCGCTGATAGGCTGACGCCACGCTCGGCAAGCCGAAGGGCATGCGAACGTAGCTGTGTGGCGGGCCCTCGCAACGACCCACACACGAAGGCCAGAAACGCTCCTGAGATGCGGCCCTGTTGAGCCCTGGGACGTCGATGCAAAGACGCATCCCAGCATCCTCGCCTGGATGGGGAGCTGCGCCTCGTGAGCGGCTGTCGCTGCGCATGGCTCTTGCGTCTTGCAGTTCCTGAGTGGTCTTGGTGATGAACTCCTGAGCGGTGGGCACTCTTTGACATGTGTTCTCCTGAGGGAAATGTGCCGGGAAACACGCCTCCAAGTGGTGCCCAAGCGCCTCCCTCGTGAGGTTGGCAAGGTCGGAGGCCCTCCAGAAGAGAGCCCCCAAGCCCTGCCCGAGGGCGCCGGGCGCACCTTCCTATGCGATAGAGGAAGGCGCCCCTGGAGCGGGCGCTGATCCTGACGAGGCTCCTGCTGTGATGCCACCCTCCTGAGGCTCGGCACGGCGCAGCTTCTTCTTCTTGGGGATGGCCTCCGGAGGGCCCTCACTCTTGCTGTTGGGGTCGTTGATTGCTGCAGCTTGGAAGGCACGCTCGAGGGAGCACACCGCATCTCTCTCTTCACATGGGACCGTGATGATCCCGCCGCTTCCCGGCATATTGAGGACGTTGTAGCCATGGTGGGTGACTGCCATGAACTTGGCCAGGGCCGGATACCCGAGGATGGCATTGTACGGTAAGCGGATGTCCGCGACGTCGAAATTGATGAGCTCGGTGCGGTAGTTCTTGCGCTCTCCGAAGGTGACGGGCAGGCGGACCTGCCCTATCGGTGTGGTGGAACCATCGGTCACTCCTGAGAAAGGCTTGGTAGGCTGAAGCTGCTCATATGGCACTTGGAGGTTGTCGAATGTGTCGAGGGACAGGACGTTGAGCCCTGCACCACCGTCAATGAGGGTCTTGGTAACTTGCACATTGCTGATGACTGGGGAGCACAGCATCGGGAGGGCACCAGCGGTGGCTGCGCACTTGAGCTGATCTGTCGAGTTGAAAGTGATGGCGCATTGGGACCACTTGAGCGGGCGCGTGGGCTTGAGCTTGGGGAGCACCGCGTTCACTTCGCGAGCGAACTATTTGAAGATGCGCTGAGAGGCTGGGGCTTGCGCGCCGCCCAAGATGCAGGCGATTGCACGCGGCTCCTGGAAGCCCCCAGCCCCCTCGTCCTGATGGTGATCGTCGTTCCTTCTTGGTGGTGGCAGTGGGGGAAGACCGGCGTTGCCTTGAGGGCGATCCTCACGAGGCTGGTCCCTCCAGGCGCCCTCGCGAGGATGGTCCTGCCAGCGGTCCTCACGAGGCCTGTCGCGCCACTCTTGGCGCGGGCCACGGTCGTCCCAGCGTCCGCCTCCACGTCCTCCTCCACGGCCGTAGCCCCGGTCGCTGCGCTCGGGGCATCGACCGAAGCGTCCCTCGCGAATGGCTCTGAGCTCTTGACAGTCACTGGTGTTGTGAGTGTTCAGGTTGTGGAAGGCGCAGAACGGTCGGCTATTCTTGGATGACTCGGGCTGAACTCTGCCACGCTTGGTGTCAGGCTCCGTGGCTAGCGCTGCCGCTTCCTTGCGCTTCACGTCCTTGGCCTTGGCCTTCTTCTCTTCTACTCCCGCAACTGGCAGCTCGAGGAGGGAAAGGCGCCCCTCCTCAGCTCTCGCGCACTTGGTCGCCAGGTTGAACAGCTCCTGAGATGTGCACAGCTCCTCATGGATAGCGAGCTCTTCCTTCATCTTGACGTCACGGACGCCGTCTGAGAACGCGGAGATGATGGCCTCGTCCGTGACCTTGGGGATCTTGAGGCGAGTGTTGTTGAAGCGCTGGATGTACTTCTGGAGGGTCTCTCCTGGTTGTTGCTTGATGCGGCACAAGTCACCCACGGCCGGCCGGCGGTCGCGAGTGCCCTGGAAGTTGGCGACGAAGCGGTCGCGCATCTCGCCCCAGGAGGATATCGAGTCGTGCTGCAGGTTCAGGAGCCAGGAGCGGGCTCCATCCTTGAGAGCCATGGGAAACCAGTTCGCCATGACTTTCTCATCGCCGTTAGCCGCTTCGATGCTCAGCTCGTAGAGCTGCAGGAACTCCGCGGGGTCGGCGGTGCCGTCGTAGCAAGGAGGCAGATCCGGCTTGAACTTGCTTGGCCAGGCGACACTACGCAGCTCAGGGGTGAAGGCGCGGCAGCTGATTGTGGTTGTCGGGGCCCGCCTTGGAGGTGGAGCTTGGTCTTGATGAGGTCCGCACGGCGCCGCTGCGGGCGGCGCGCGGTCTTGACGAGGCGGCACGGGGATCGTAGGTGCAGCTTCTCGCGGGCGTGGGATTTCTTGGCAGCTTCTCTCTTCGTGCGCGGGCGCCAGACGTGGCGGATCATGCCGTGGGGCCGCGCGCCTTGGTGCCAAGGCGCAGTCTTGGGGCAAAGGTGGTTGAGGCGCGCCATGAGCCACATCGCCTGTGGCTGGCGGAGGGTGGGGGTAGAGAGTGGGACGGCGTCGGGGAGCCCCCCGCGGCGCGGACGAGCTCGGCGACGCGATCGAGCCACTCCTCGTAGAGGTCGTCCATCGGGCGGTAGCGCAGGAGCTCGTTTGCGGCGAGGAGTGCGGCCCGCGCCTCCATGGGAGCGCGGCGTGCGTGAGACGAAGAACCGACCGGGGTCAGCGACGGAGTGGCGGTGTGGCCGTCCTGCCGCACCGATGGATGCAGCGAGGACGCTTGCTTCTCGTTCCCCGCCGGGCCGGTGGCGGCGTTGGCGGCGGGAGACGAAGAACGATGAGGTGGCCCGCCGACGGGAGCCGTCTGAGCAACGCAGGCGGTGAGGGCAGCCCGGCGCTCAGCTCGAGCGCGGCGAGCATCCGCCATGGAGACGACGGAGCGACGGAGTGACGAATTGATGGAAGGGAAGCTACGGCGCACCCCTACCTGGCGCGCCAAATGTCGGATGTGGGGTTCTGGCAAACCCTTAAGGTTCGAACTCTGGGGTGCGCGCGAAGTCTTTCCCTCCTACCAATCCACGCCCTAGCTCGCTAAGATCTCACGGACGAACTCGACGAACTCGCAACACAGAAAGACACAAGGTTTATATTGGTTCGGGCCACCGTTGTGGTGTAATACCCTACTCCAGTGTGGAGGTGGTGGATTGCCTCTTGGGCTGATGATGAACAGTACAAGGGGAAGAACAGCCTCCTGAGGTTGAGGTGTTCTTGTGCTCGACCAACTTGTGTGGGTGAGATGCCTCTGAGTGAGTCCCCTTTCTACGGTGGTGGCTAGCTCTACTTATATAGGCCCTGGTCCTCTTCCCAAATGTTGAGCGGGAAGGGAGCCAACAACAGCGGGCAAATTTGAAGGGGGGCGGCTAGTACAAGCTATCCTGACAAAAGTGATCTTCGCCTGCGAAAGGCTCTGGTGGCGACGCCGTCTTGGGCTCCATGATGACCTCCGTCTTGCCGTCCTTCTGGTCTTGGTCTCGTTGCACCAATAAGGCAACCTTTGCCTGATGCCTTGGTACTCCTCGCCTGCGCTGGCCTCCTTAGCACCAAAGAGGAAACAAGGACGCTGCACGCGCTAGCGCCCGCCTGGTCTCGATCGTCACGGCTCACGTCATGAGAGCCTCATGAGGTTTGCCCCGCCTTGATATCTCTGCTCCTCGTGAGCCTGCCTGGCTAGGTCGCTCCTGAGGAGGTCTTGCATCGTCCGCCTCACGAGGCTTGGCCCCTCGCGAGGGTCTTGGATGCCTTGTTGATGAAGATGGGCCGTAGGGCCCGCTGACTTAGCCACGCCGTGGGCCGCAGGCAGGCAAGTCTGGGGACCCCCGTTCCCAGAACGCCGATAGATATTTTTTCTTATGGCTTCCTCTAAGGGGTCCGACCATATCAAGCCCCCAGACCGCGAAAGGCCAAGTGATGGGGATTGTTTGTAGAGCAGTGGGTGGCATATGGCTTTGGTTGGCGAAAAGCTGGCATCCGACGCAACGTTGGTAAGGTCATGTGCATCTGCTCGGGCCGTCGGCCAATAAAAACCTGTATGGAAGGCCTTGCTAACAAGGGCCCGAGCCGCGGCATGGTGACCGCCGAGACCGGCATGAATTTCAGCCAAGAGCTGCCGCCCCTCTTCCTCGGAGATACATCTTTGAAGTACTCCGGTAGAGCTTTTCTTGTAGAGTTCTCCGTCGTGAACCTTGTAGGCCTTCGAACGCCGGACAATGCGGCGAGCCTCATTCTGATCCTCAGGGAGTTCTCGCCTATTAAGTTAGGCCAAGAAGGGTTCGGTCCACGGGGCAATGACTGCCATGATGAGATGAGCCGATGGTGTTATTTCGGTGGCTGAGCCCCCGATGATATCGGTGTGTTCGGAATCTGGGGTTGTAGTCGGATCCGAACTGGTGTTGCCGCTCTCCCCTTGCCACACCATGGACGGCTTAAAAAGCCTTTCCAGAAAGATGTTAGGTGGGACGGGGTCGCGCTTGGCACCGATGCGAGCAAGGACGTCCGCTGCTTGATTACTTTCTCAAGCCACATGATGAAACTCGAGCCCCTCGAACCGAGCCAACATTTTCAGGACGGCATTACGATAAGCCGCCATCTTTGGATCTTTGGCATCGAAATCTCCATTTATTTGAGATATTGCAAGGTTTGAGTCCCCGCGCACTTCCAGGCGTTGTATGCCCATGGAGATGGCCATCCGAAGTCCATGTAATAAGGCCTCATATTTGGCTGCATTGTTGGCGTCTGTGTATAATATTTGGAGTACGTACTGAACTACGTCTCCAGTGGGGGACGTTAAGACAATGCCCGCCCCTAACCCTTCCAGCATTTTGGAACCATCGAAGTACATAACCCAGTTGGAATTTGTGCCATACTCTTTAGGGAGTTCGACCCCTGTCCATTCGGCGATGAAGTCAGCCAGTACTTGGGATTTAATGGCTCGGCGCGGTTTGTATGTTATGTCAAATGGAAGGAGCTCAATGGCCCACTTAGCAATCCGGCCCGTGGCATCGCGGTTGTTTATTATGTCGTTGAGTGGTACCTCGGAAGCCACCGTAATTGAGCACTCTTGAAAGTAGTGTCGCAACTTCCGGGATGCCATGAAGACCGCGTATGCTATTTTTTGGTAATGAGGGTATCGGGATTTGCACGGTGTGAGGACATGATACATCTCCAAAGTATCTATAATTTTTGATTGCTTCATGCTATATTATATTCTCTTTTGGATGTTTATGGGCTTTATTTTACACTTTTATATTATTTTTGGGACTAACCTATTAACCCAGAGCCCAGTGCCAGTTCCTGTTTTTTCCCTTATTTCAGTGTTTCGAAGAAAAGGAATATTAAACGGAGTCCAAACGGAATAAAACCTTCGGGAGAGTTATTTTTGGAATGGAAGCAATCCATGGGACTTGGAGTACACGTCAGGGAATCAACGAGGAGGGCACGAGGCAGGGGGGCGCGCCGTCCACCCTCGTGGGCCTCTCGTGGCTCCCCTGACTGACTTCTTTCGCCTATATATATCCATATACCCTAAAAACATCGGAGAACTGAATAGATCGGGAGTTCCGCCGCCGCAAGCCTCTGTAGCCACCAAAAACCAATCGGAGCCCTGTTCCGGCACCCTGCCGGAGTGGGGATCCCTCACCAGTGGCCATCTTCATCATCCCAGCGCTCTCCATGACGAGGAGGGAGTAGTTCACCCTCGGGGCTGAGGGTATGTACCAGTAGCTATGTGTTTGATCTCTCTCTCTCTCGTGTTCTTGAGGTGGTATGATCTTGATGTATAGCGAGCTTTGCTATTATAGTTGGATCTTATGATGTTTCTCCCCCTCTACTCTCTTGTAATGGATTGAGTTTTCCCTTTGAAGTTATCTTATCGGATTGAGTCTTTAAGGATTTGAGAACACTTGATGTATGTCTTGCATGTGCTTATCTGTGGTGACAATGGGATATCACGTGATCTACTTGATGTATGTTTTGGTTATCAACTTGCGGGTTCAGTGACCTTGTGAACTTATGCATAGGGGTTGGCACACATTTTCGTCTTGACTCTCCGGTAGAAACTTTGGGGCACTCTTTGAAGTTCTTTGTGTTGGTTTGAATAGATGAATCTGAGATTGTGTGATGCATATCGTATAATCATGTCCGCGGATACTTGAGGTGACATTGGAGTATCTAGGTGACATTAGGGTTTTGGTTGATTTGTATCTTAAGGTGTTATTCTAGTATGAACTCTATGATAGATCGAACGGAAAGAATAGCTTCATGTTATTTTACTACGGACTCTTGAATAGATCGATTAGAAAGGATAACTTTAAGGTGGTTTCGTACCCTACAATAATCTCTTCGTTTGTTCTCCTCTATTAGTGACTTTGGAGTGACTCTTTGTTGCATGTTGAGGGATAGTTATATGATCCAATTATGTTATTATTGTTGAGAGAACTTGCACTAGTGAAAGTATGAACCCTAGGCCTTGTTTCCTAGCATTGCAATACCGTTTACGCTCACTTTTATCATTAGTTACCTTGCTGTTTTTATATTCTCAGTTTACAAAAACCTATATCTACCATCCATATTGCACTTGTACCACCATCTCTTCGCCGAACTAGTGCACCTATACAATTTACCATTGTATTGGGTGTGTTGGGGACACAAGAGACTCTTTGTTATTTGGTTGCAGGGTTGCTTGAGAGAGGCCATCTTCATCCTGCGCCTCCCACAGATTGATAAACCTTAGGTCATCCACTTGAGGGAAATTTGCTACTGTCCTACAAACCTCTGCACTTGGAGGCCCAACAACGTCTACAAGAAGAAGGTTGTGTAGTAGACATCAGGACAGTGGATACGTAGTATACCGGTTTTTGGAGCGGGAATTTGTGTCCGCCCTGCTCTCGCTCAACGACGAGCACGGCGCTCACCACTTGGTGTGTTGCCGATATGTATAATAACATGGGTTCGCCGACGTTTGGCGCGGCCAGGATTGGTTTGCTTGCAAAAGGGCTTCTATTTCCTCCAGTCCGGCCGTTGCCGCATTCGTCCACTTGAAGTGGTCGGTGTGTCGGAGAAGGCGGTAGAGTGGCAATGCTTTTTCTCCCAATCTGGAGATAAAGCGGCTTAAAGCTGCCACGCATCCCGTGAGCTTTTGGACCTGTTTAAGGTCTGTTGGCGTAGCCAATTGTGACAAAGCTCAAATTTTGGCTGGATTTGCCTCAATTCCTCTATTGGAAACGATGAAGCCCAGCAGTTTTCCAGCGGGGATGCCGAAAACACACTTTTCCGGATTGAGCTTGATGTCGTATGTACGGAGGTTGTTGAATGTGAGACATAAATCGTCTATCAATGACTCGACGTGCCTGGTTTTGATGACGACGTCATCCACATATGCTTCAACTGTCTTGCCGATCTGTTTCTCCAGGCATGTTTGAATCATGCGTTGGTAGGTGGCGCCAGCGTTTTTGAGCCCGAAAGGCATAGTGTTGAAGCAGAAAGGCCCATATGGGGTAATGAATGCCGTTGCAGATTGATCGGACTCCTTCATCTTGATTTGATGGTATCCGGAGTATGCATCGAGGAAACATAGTGAGTCGTGTCCTGCGGTTGCATCAATAATCGGATCGATGTGAGGGAGGGGGAAGGGATCCTTAGGGCAAGCCTTGTTGAGGTCTTTGAAATCGACGCATAGGCGCCAAGATTTATCCTTCTTTGGCATCACCAGGTTTACTAGCCAGTCCGAGTGTTTTATTTCTCTGATGAATCCGGCCTCGAGTAACTTGGCTAGCTCCTCCCCCATAGCTTGTCATTTGGGTTCGGAAAAACGCCGCAGTGTTTGCTTGACCGGTTTATATCCCTTTAATATATTGAGGTTGTGTTCGGCCAATTTGCGAGGGATTTCTGGCATATCAGACGGGTGCCAGGCGAATATGTCCCAGTCCTCACGCAGGAACTCTCGTAGTGCGGCGTCGACCGTTGGGTCGAGTTGTGCTCTGATGGATGCTGTCTTCTTGGGATCCGTCGGGTGGACTTGAAATTTGACTATTTCATCTGCTGGTTTAAAGGAGGTGGATTTGGGTCGTTTGTCCAGGATTATGTCATCCCTATCCACAATAGAGCGCAGCACGGTTAGCTCTTCGGCCGTGAGTATTTCAGACAATGCCTCGAGGGCCAGGGATGCGGTTTTATTTTCAGCACGGAGTGCTATGTCCGGATCACTCGCAAGAGTGATGATACCGTTTGGACCGGGCATCTTGAGCTTCATGTACCCGTAATGAGGTATAGCTTGGAAGCGTGTAAATGCATCTCGCCCTAGTAGGGCGTGATATCCGCTGTTGAAAGGGGCCACTTGGAAGGTTATCTCTTCGGACCGATAATTCTCCGGTCAGCCGAATACCACGTCGAGCATGATTTTTCCCGCGCATCGCGCCTCCCGGCTGGGAATGATTCCCCGAAAGGTCGTGCTACTTTGCTCGATGCGGCTCCTATCTATTTCCATTTTATTGAGCGTATCCTCGTAGATGAGGTTTAATCTGTTGCCGCCGTCCATGAGTACTTTGGTGAGCCGAAACCCGCCCACAATTGGATTGAGGACCAAGGCAGCTGGTGCCCGAACTGTCCGGAACTTTGGTTCGTCACTGGCATTGAAAGTATGGCCGTGTCGTTCCAAGGGTTTATTGCCGCGACTTGGCAGACTTCGGCGAGGTTGCGGAAAGCCCTTTTACGCCGATTGTTTGAAGCGAAAGTCTCGAAGACTATCAATACGCTGGGGTCGTCATCTTCTAGGGGGTGTTGCACTGGTGTATTTTTGGTGAGGATATCCTCGCCGCTCTTGGCCACTTGCCGGAGTATCCAACATGCTCTAAGGCTGTGGGTTGGTATGGTGTCCGGTGTTGCATGTATTTTGCATGGCCTATCGAGCCATCCCTCCAGAACGGTTCCGCGCCCCGTGATGTGCTTAGATTTCTTTACTATTGGATCTGGTGCGCCGCGAGGGTGCACCCTTTTTGCCCGGACGAAGGGTTGAGTGGAAACCGGTGGTTCCCAGAGAGCTGCCTGAGTTTTCCAGGCGCTATCCATTGTGCATTACTTCTGTACGATGGTTGCCAAGTCAGCGAAGTGTAATACGCGACGGCGATTGATGGCGTTGAGGAGTCCTTTGTCCGTGCAATTATTATAGAATGCTAAGATCGTGTCTTCGTCGTGGCAATCTTTAATCTTGTCTTTGCCAAGGAGGAATCTGGCCCAAAAGTGATGGACTGTTTCCTGAGACTGCTGCCGTATGTATGTGAGATCGCGCCTATCTGGGTGGCTGGGTGGCTTTAAATCCGAACTCTGACCCAATTTGTAATCCGGAGTTTGAAGAACTTCTGAACTTAATAGCTCGGGCTCCGGGATATTAACTGATTTTTCAGGCCCGTCGTCCGATTCTAGGTTCGGAGGGCGGGCTATGACTTTCCGAAGGCAGGTGTCCGGTTCTTCGAGCTCAGAAATCCGAACACAATTCGCCCTCAATATAGAGGGAGAGTTGCCGTCTTGCTCCTCAACTACCGCTATCTGGTGGGTGATCGGTGGAGATTTAATTTCTCTCTGGTCGGGTTTAAGCCCAATCCGATCGTAGTCTGTAGCGACCCCGAGGGAGGCGATGCGATCTAGGAGCTTGTTCAAAGATGACAACTCGGCCGGATCCATCTGCTTAGAGTATTCGGAGCTAACACGGAGGTGGTTTTCGATGACCTGAGAAGCCATCGTTGGCTTAACGGCCGTAGGGGCGGTCATGGTAAAGCCGCCCAGCCGGAGGGTTTGGCCAGAGGTCAGGGCATCTCTGGCGGTGATACTGTCCTTGATAACAAGGCGAGAAATCAATCCGGTCTTCGACGTCGCAGCGGAACTCTCAATGAAAGCACCAATGTCGGTGTCAAAACCGGCGGATCTCGGGTAGGGGGTCCCGAACTGTGCGTCTAAGGTCGATGGTAACAGGAGACAGGGGACACGATGTTTACCCAGGTTCGGGCTCTCTCTATGGAGGTAATACCCTACTTCCTGCTTGATTGATATTGATGAATATGAGTATTACAAGAGTTGATCTACCTCGAGACCGTAATGGCTAGAACCCTAGAAGTCTAGCCTGTATGACTATGAGTATGATTCTTTCCTCTACGGACTAAGCCCTCCAGTTTATATAGACACCGGAGGGGACTAGGGTTGTACAAAGTCGGTTACAGAGAAAGGGATCTTCATATCCGGGCGCCATGCTTGCCTTCCACGCCAAGGAGAGTCCCATCCGGACACGGGTGAGAGTCTTCGGTCTTGTATCTTCACGGCCCATCAGTCCGGCCCATGTCCAACAGGCCGGACGCCCGAGGACCCCTTAATCCAGGACTCCCTCAGTGGCGCCGGGGTCGCCGGATCCCTCAACGGCAAGTACAGTCTTGCCCTTACGCTTCCTGTTGCGGCACCGACCCTTCTTGGTCGGGACGGCGGCATCTTCGTCCGTGGAATCGGTTTCCGCGCTAGCGTCCTCGTCGGGGTACTTCCTTCCTTCCTCAGCCCAAGCACACCTATCAGCCAGAACATAAAGTTCGGCCACATCCTTGACCTTGGTCATCGCCAGCTCTTCACGCATCTTGCGGTTGCATACGTTCTGGTGGAACGCACTGATGACAGCGGCGGGATGAACATCTGGGATGGTGTACTTGTTGGTGAACGTAATAATTTCAAAAAAAATCCTACGCACACGCAAGATCATGGTGATGCATAGCAACAAGAGGGGAGAGTGTTGTCCACGTACCCTCGTAGACCGAAAGCGGAAGCGTTATGACAACACGGTTGATGTAGTCATACGTCTCCACGATCGACCGATCCTAGTACCAAACGTACGGCACCTCCGCGATCTGCACACGTTCAGCTCGGTGACGTCCCACGAACTCACGATCCAGTAGAGCTTCGAGGGAGAGCTTCGTCAGCACGACGGCGTGATGACGGTGATGATGAAGCTACCGGCGCAGGGCTTCGCCTAAGCAATACGATGATATGACCGAGGTGGATTATGGTGGAGGGGGCACCGCATACGACTAAGAGATCAATGATCAACTTGTGTGTCTATGGGGTGCCCCCTCCCCCATATATAACGGAGTGGAGGAGGGGGAGGGCCGGCCCTCTACTATGGCGCGCCCTCGGGAGACCTACTCCCACCGGGAGTAGGATTCCCCCTTCCATGTAGTAGGAGTAGGAGAGAAGGAAGGAGGAGATAAGGAGAAGGAAAAAAGGGGGGCGCCCCCCTTCCTAGTCCAATTCGGACTAGAGGGGGACGGGGTGCGCGGCCTGCCCTGGCCGCCCCTCTCTCTCTCCACTAAGGCCCATAAGGCCCATTACACTCCCCGGGGGGTTCCGGTAACCCCCCGATACTCCGGTATATGTCCAAACTCACTCGGAACCCATCCGATGTCCAAACATAGTCATCCAATATATCGATCCTTATGTCTCGACCATTTCGAGACTCCTCGTCATGTCCGTGATCATATCCGGGACTCCAAACTACCTTCAGTACATCAAAACACATAAACTCATAATACCCATCGTCACCGAACGTTAAGCGTGCGGATGATACGTCTCCAACGTATCTATAATTTTTGATTGCTTCATGCTATATTATATTCTGTTTTGGATGATTAATGGGCTTTGTTATACAATTTTATATTATTTTTGGGACTAACCTATTAACCGGAGGCCCAACCCAAATTGTTGTTTTTTCTCCTATTTCAGAGTTTCACAGAAAAAGAATATCAAACGGAGTCCAAACGGAATGAAACCTTCGGGAACGTGATTTTCGGAACAAACGTGATCCAGAGGACTTGGACCCTACGTCAAGAAAGCTACCAGGAGGGCACGAGGTAGGGGGGCGCGCCTACCCCCCTGGGCGCGCCCTCCACCCTCGTGGGGCCCATGTTGCTCCACCGACGTACTTCTTCCTCCTATATATACCTACGTACCCCCAAACCAACAGAGGCATCCACGAAAACCTAATTCCACCACCGCAACCTTCTGTACCCGTGAGATCCCATCTTGGGGCCTTTTCCGGCGTCCTGCCGGAGGGGGCATTGATCACGGAGAGCTTCTACATCAACACCATAGCCTCTCCGAGGATGTGTGAGTAGTTTACCTCAGACCTTCGGGTCCATAGTTATTAGCTAGATGGCTTCTTCTCTCTCTTTGGATCTCAATACAAAGTTCTCCATGATTCTCGTGGAGATCTATTTGATGTAATCTTCTTTTGCGGTGTGTTTGTTGAGACCGATGAATTGTGGGTTTGTGATCAAGTTTATCTATGAACAATATTTGAATCTTCTCTGAATTCTTTTATGTATGATTGGTTATCTTTGCAAGTCTCTTCGAATTATCAATTTGGTTTGGCCTACTAGATTGATCTTTCTTGCAATGGGAGAAGTGCTTAGCTTTGGGTTCAATCTTGCGGTGTCCTTTCCTAGTGACAGTAGGGGCAGCAAGGCACGTATTGTATTGTTGCCATCGAGGGTAACAAGATGGGGTTTATATCATATTGCATGAGTTTATCCCTCTACATCATGTCATCTTACTTAAAGCGTTACTCTGTTCTTTTGAACTTAATACTCTAGATGCATGCTGGATAGCGGTCAATGTGTGGAGTAATAGTAGTAGATGCAGGCAGGAGTCGGTCTACTTATCACGGACGTGATGCCTATATACATGATAATACCTAGATATTCTCATAACTATGCTCAATTCTATCAATTGCTCAACAGTAATTTGTTCACCCACCGTAATACTTATGCTCTTGAGAGAAGCCACTAGTGAAACCTATGGCCCCCGGGTCTATTTTCCATCATATTAATCTTCCGACAACAAGTTATTTCTGACGCCGTTTATTTTGCAATCTTTACTTTTAATCTTTATCATAAAAATACCAAAAATATTATCTTATCACATCTATCAGATCTCACTTTCGTAAGTGATCGTGAAGGGATTGACAACCCCTTTATTGCGTTGGTTGCGAGGCTTTTATTTGTTTGTGTAGGTGCGAGGGACTTGAGCGTGGCCTCCTACTGGATTGATACCTTGGTTCTCAAAAACTGAGGGAAATACTTACGCTACTTTACTGCTTCACCCTTTCCTCTTCAAGGGAAAACCAACGCAGTGCTCAAGAGGTAGCAAGAAGGATTTCTGGCGCCGTTGTCGGGGAGTCTACGCAAAAGTCAACATACCAAGTACCCATCACAAACTCTTATCCCTTGCATTACATTATTTTCCATTTGCCTCTCGTTTTCCTCTCCCCCACTTCACCCTTGCCGTTTTATTTGCCCTTTTTCTTTCGCCCTTCTTTCGTTCGATCTTGTGTTACCATGTACCTTCTTTTTGCTTGCATCTTCGCTTGCTAAAAGTTTATGGATCCTCATCCACTTGTTAATCTCTTTAAGAGATCCAATTATGATGAACCTATTGCTAGTGAGTTTAGTGCACTAGATTATCTTTATGAGGCTTTGCTTAAAATTCGTGAATCTGAAAATTGTGATGAAGTACTTTATAAAGCAATTCACGATAGATCTTTGAATAAAAATCATGATTGCAATGACTTTATTATAAATTCTATTGATGTAAATTGTGCTAATAATATGCAAAACCCTAAGCTTGGGGATGCTAGTTTTGCTATGTCCTCTACTTGTTGCAATGATCATGATTGGGGTGATTCTTCTTATAATCTTGAAAATTTATTTAAGCCCCATGATGAATATGAGATTGATAATAGTGTTTGCAATAATATTGAAAGTGGGTTTGGAAGAGTGTCAACTTTAGATCCCACATATTTGGAGAATGTTCAATCTTATGGTATTTTTGATGAAAGTGGGTTTGGAGAGGTCATGACTTTAGTTAATGATAATCCCACTATTTTGGAAGAGTGTCAACTTCGCATGCATGTGGATCGTGTTGAAAATATTTTATGTGATAGCTATTTTGTTGAATTGTCTTATGATCCCACATGTAATTATTATGAGAGAGGAAAATATGATTGTAGAAATTTTCATGTTACTAAATTACCTCTCGTTATGTTGAGATTGCTATTGTTTCTTTCCGCTTCCTTGCATAGGCTAGTTTTTGCTTGCTATGACAATTTTTTTGCCTATAAGATGCCTATGCATAGGAAGTATGTTAGACCTAGATGTGTTTGTCACGTGTTTCATGATGCTCTCTTTGTGCTTCAATTCTTTTCTTTCATGTGAGCATCATTGAAATTATCAATGCCTAGCTAGGGGCGTTAAACGATAGCGCTTGTTGGGAGGCAACCCAATTTTATTTTATTTTCTTGATTTTTGGTTCTGTTTAGGAATAAATCTTTGATCTAGCCTCTGGTTAGATTTGTTTTTATGTTTTAATTAGTGTTTGTGCCAAGTTAAACCTATAGGATCTTCTTGGATGATAGTTATTTGATCTTGCTGAAAATTCCAGAAACTTTCTGTTCACGAAAACAATTGTTGAAAATCACCAGAACGTGATAAAATATTGATTACAATTGCTTCTGATCAATAAACAAATTGTCTAGGTCGTCCTATTTTGGCTGAATTTTTGGAGTTTCAGAAGTTTGCGTTAGTTACAGATTACTACAGACTGTTCTGTTTTTGACAGATTCTGTTTTTTGTGTGTTGTTTGCTTATTTTGATGAATCTATGGCTAGTAAAATAGTTTATAAACCATAGATAAGTTGGAATACAGTAGGTTTAACACCAATATAAATAAAGAATGAGTTCATTACAGTACCTTGAAGTGGTGTTTTCTTTTCTTTCGCTAATGGAGCTCACGAGATTTTCTGTTAAGTTTTGTGTTGTGAAGTTTTCAAGTTTTGGGTAAAAGATTTGATGGATTATGGAACAAGGAGTGGCAAGAGCCTAAGATTGGGGATGCCCATGGCACCCCAAGATAATCTAAGGACACCAAAAAGCCAAAGCTTGGGGATGCCCCGGAAGGCATCCCCTTTTTCGTCTACTTCCATCGGTAACTTTACTTGGAGCTATATTTTTATTCACCACATGATAAGTGTTTTGCTTGGAGCGTCTTGTATGATTTGAGTCTTTGCTTTTTAGTTTACCACAATCATCTTTGCTGTACACACCTTTTGAGAGAGACACACATGATTCGGAATTTATTAGAATACTCTATGTGCTTCACTTATATATTTTGAGCTATTTAGTTTTTGCTCTAGTGCTTCACTTATACCTTTAGAGCACGGTGGTGGATTTGTTTTATAGAAACTATTATTCTCTCATGCTTCACTTATATTATTTTGAGAGTCTTAAACAGCATGGTAATTTTCTTAAATTAGGAAAATTAATCCTAATATGTTAGGTATGCAAAACTAGTAAAAAGAAAGAACTTTCTTATGTGTGCTGAATACTAAGAGAAGTTTGATGCTTGATGATTGTTTTGAGATATGGAGGTAGTAATATTAAAGTTGTGCTAGTTGAGTAGTTGTGGAATTGAGAAATACTTGTGTTGAAGTTTGCAAGTCCCGTAGCATGCACGTATGGTAAACGTTATGTAACAAATTTGAAACATGAGGTGTTCTTTAATTGTCTTCCTTATGAAGTGGCGGTCGGGGACGAGCGATGGTCTTTTCCTACCAATCTATCCCCCTAGGAGCATGCGCGTAGTGCTTGGTTTTTGATGACTTGTAGATTATTGCAATAAGTATGTGAGTTCTTTATGACTAATGTTGAGTCCATGGATTATACGCACTCTTACCCTTCCATCATTGCTAGCCTCTTCGGTACCGTGCATTGCCCTTTCTCACATCGAGAGTTGGTGCAAACTTCGCCAGTGCATCCAAACCCCGTGATATGATACACTCTTTCACACATAAACCTCCTTATATCTTCCTCGAAACATCCACCATACCTACCTATTATGGCCTTTCCATAGCCATTCCGAGATATATTTCCATGCAACTTTCCACCGTTCCGTTTATCATGACACGTTCACCATTGTCATATTGCTTTGCATGGTCATGTAGTTGACATCGTATTTGTGGCAAAGCCACCGTTCATAATTTTTCATACATGTCACTCTTGATTCATTGCTATCCCGGTATACCGCCGGAGGCATTCATATAGAGTCATACTTTGTTCTAGTATCGAGTTGTAATCATTGAGTTGTAAATAAATAGAAGTGTGATGATCATCATTCATAGAGCATTGTCCCAAAAAAAGAAAGGCCAAAAAAAGAAAATAAAAAGGGACAATGCTACTATCCTTTTTTCCACACTTGTGCTTCAAGGTAGCACCATGATTTTCATGATAGAGAGTCTCTTGTTTTGTCACTTTCATATACTAGTGGGAATTTTTCATTATAGAACTTGGCTTGTATATCCCAACAATGGGCTTCCTCAAATGCCCTAGGTCTTCGTGAGCAAGCAAGTTGGATGCACACCCACTTAGTTTCTTTTGTTGAGCTTTCATGCATTTATAGCTCTAGTGCATCCATTGCATGGCAATCCCTACTCCTTGCATTAACACCAATCGATGGGCATCTCCATAGCCCGTTGATTAGCCACGTTGATGTGAGACTTTCTAGTTTTTTGTCTTCTCCACATAACCCCCATCATTATATTCTATTCCACCCATAGTGCTATATCCATGGCTCACTCTCATGTATTGCGTGAAGGTTGAAAAAGTTTGAGATTACTAAAGTATGAAACAATTGCTTGGCTTGTCATCGGGGTTGTGCATGATGAGAGCATTCTTGTGTGACAAAAATAGAGCATGACTAAACTATATGATTTTGTAGGGATGAACTTTCTTTGGCCATGTTATTTTGAGAAGACATAATTGCTTAGTTAGTATGCTTGAAGTATTATTGCTTTTATGTCAACATTAAACTTTTATCTTGAATCTTTCGGATCTGAATATTCATACCACAATTAAGAGGGTTACATTAAAAAATTATGCCAAGTAGCATTCCGCATCAAAAAATTTGTTTTTATCATTTACCTACTCGAGGACGAGCATGAGTTAAGCTTGGGGATGCTTGATACGTCTCCAACGTATCTATAATTTCTTATTGCTTCATGCTATATTATATTCTGTTTTGGACGATTAATGGGCTTTGTTATACACTTTTATATTATTTTTGGGACTAACCTATTAACCGGAGGCCCAGCCCAAATTGCTGTTTTTTTTGCCTATTTCAGAGTTTCGCAGAAAAAGAATATCAAACGGAGTCCAAACGGAATGAAACCTTCGGGAATGTGATTTTCGGAACAAACGTGATCCAGAGGACTTGGACCCTACGTCTAGAAAGCTACCAGGAGGGCACGAGGTAGGGGGCGCGCCTACCCCCTGGGCGCGCCTCCACCCTCGTGGGGCCCATGTTGCTCCACCGACGTACTTCTTCCTCCTATATATACCTACGTACCCCCAAACCAACAGAGGCATCCACGAAAACCTAATTCCACCGCCGCAACCTTTTATACCCGTGAGATCCCATCTTGGGGCCTTTTCTGGCGTCCTGCCGGAGGGGGCATTGATCACGGAGGGCTTCTACATCAACACCATAGCCTCTCCGATGATGTGTGAGTAGTTTACCTCAGACCTTCGGGTCCATAATTATTAGCTAGATGGCTTCTTCTCTCTCTTTGGATCTCAATACAAAGTTCTCCACGATTCTCGTGGAGATCTATTCGATGTAATCTTCTTTTGCGGTGTGTTTGTTGAGACCGATGAATTGTGGGTTTATGATCAAGTTTATCTATGAACAATATTTGAATCTTCTCTGAATTCTTTTATGTATGATTGGTTATCTTTGCAAGTCTCTTCGAATTATTAGTTTGGTTTGGCCTACTAGATTGATCTTTCTTGCAATGGGAGAAGTGCTTAGCTTTGGGTTCAATCTTGCGGTGTCCTTTCCCAGTGACAGTAGGGGCAGCAAGGCACGTATTGTATTGTTGCCATCGAGGATAACAAGATGGGGTTTATATCATATTGCATGAGTTTATCCCTCTACATCATGTCATCTTACTTAAAGCGTTACTCTGTTCTTTTGAACTTAATACTCTAGATGCATGCTGGATAGTGGTCGATGTGTGGAGTAATAGTAGTAGATGCAGGCAGGAGTCGGTCTACCTATCACGGACCTGATGCCTATATACATGATCATACCTATATATTCTCATAACTATGCTCAATTGTATCAATTGCTCAACAGTAATTTGTTCACCCACCGTAATACTTATGCTCTTGAGAGAAGCCACTAGTGAAACCTATGGCCCCCGGGTCTATTTTCCATCATATTTATCTTCCGACAACAAGTTATTTCTGGCGCCATTTATTTTGCAATCTTTGCTTTTAATCTTTATCATAAAAATACCAAAAATATTATCTTATCATATCTATCAGATCTCACTTTCGTAAGTGACCGTGAAGGGATTGACAATCCCTTTATTGCGTTGGTTGCGAGGTTTTTATTTGTTTGTGTAGGTGCGAGGGACTTGAGCCTGGCCTCCTACTGGATTGATACCTTGGTTCTCAAAAACTGAGGGAAATACTTACGCTACTTTACTGCATCACCCTTTCCTCTTCAAGGGAAAACCAACGCAGTGCTCAAGAGGTAGCAGCGGACCCTACGGGTTCGAGAACTATGTAGACATGACCGAGACACGTCTCCGGTCAATAACCAATAGCGGAACCTGGATGCTCATATTGGCTCCTACATATTCTATGAAGATCTTTATCGGTCAAACCACATAACAACATACGTTGTTCCCTTTGTCATCGGTATGTTACTTGCCCGAGATTCGATCGTCGGTATCTCAATACCTAGTTCAATCTTGTTACTGGCAAGTCTGTTTACTCGTTCTATAATGCATCATCCCGCAACTAACTCATTAGTTACATTGCTTGCAAGGCTTATAGTGATGTGCATTGCCGAGAGGGCCCAGAGATACCTCTCCGACAATCGGAGTGACAAATCCTAATGTTGATCTATGCCAACTCAACAAGTACCATCGGAGACACCTGTAGAGCACCTTTATAATCACCCAGTTGTTGGGGAACGTAGTAATTTCAAAAAAATTCCTACGCACACGCAAGATCATGGTGATGCATAGCAACGAGAGGGGAGAGTGTTGTCCACGTACCCTCGTAGACCGACAGCGGAAGCGTTATCACAACGCGGTTGATGTAGTCGTACGTCTTCACGATCCGACCGATCAAGTACCGAACGCACGACACCTCCGAGTTCTACACACGTTCAGCTCGATGACGTCCCTCGAACTCCGATCCAGCCGAGTGTTGAGAGAGAGTTTCGTCAGCACGACGGCGTGGTGACGATGATGATGTTCCACCAACGCAGGGCTTCGCCTAAGCTCCGCAAAGGTATTATCAAGGTGTAATATGGTGGAGGGGGGCACCGCACACGGCTAAGAGATCTCAAGGATCAATTGTTGTGTCTCTGGGGTTCCCCCCTGCCCCTGTATATAAAGGAGCAAGGGAGGAGGAGGCCGGCCCTAGGAGGGGGCGCACCAAGTGTGGAGTCCTACTAGGACTCCCTAGTCCTAGTAGGATTCCACCTCCCATATGGAATAGGAAAAGAGGAAGGGAAAAAGAGAAGGAAGGAAGGGGGCGCCCCCCTTCCCTAGTCCAATTCGGACTAGACCAAGGGGAGGGGTGCGGCCACCCTTGAGGCCCTTTTTCTTCTTTCCCGTATGGCCCAATAAGGCCCAATACGTATTCCCGTAACTCTCCGGTACTCCGAAAAATACCCGAATCACTCGGAACCTTTCCGAAGTCCGAATATAGTCGTCCAATATATCGATCTTTACGTCTCGACCATTTCGAGACTCCTCGTCATGTCCCCGATCTCATCCGGGACTCCGAACTCCTTCGGTACATCAACATACATAAACTCATAATAAAATTGTCATCGTAACTTTAAGTGTGCGGACCCTACGGGTTCGAGAACTATGTAGACATGACCGAGACACGTCTCCGGTCAATAACCAATAGCGGGACCTGGATGCCCATATTGGCTCCCACATATTCTACGAAGATCTTTATCGGTCAGACCGCATAACAACATACGTTGTTCCCTTTGTCATCAGTATGTTACTTGCCCGAGATTCGATCGTCGGTATCTCGATACCTAGTTCAATCTCGTTACCGGCAAGTCTCTTTACTCGTTCCGTAACACATCATCCCGCAACTAACTTATTAGTCACAATGCTTGCAAGGCTTATAGTGATGTGCATTACCGAGTGGGCCCAGAGATACCTCTCCGACAATCGGAGTGACAAATCCTAATCTCGAAATACGCCAACCCAACAAGTACCTTTGGAGACACCTGTAGAGCACCTTTATAATCACCCATTTACGTTGTGACGTTTGGTAGCACACAAAGTGTTCCTCCGGTAAACGGGAGTTGCATAATCTCATAGTCAAAGGAACATGTATAAGTCATGAAGAAAGCAATAGCAACATACTAAACGATCGGGTGCTAAGCTAACGGAATGGGTCAAGTCAATCACGTCATTATCCTAATGAGGTGATCTCGTTAATCAAATGACAACTCATGTCTATGGCTAGGAAACATAACCATCTTTGATTAACGAGCTAGTCAAGTAGAGGCATACTAGTGACACTCTGTTTGTCTATGTATTCACACATGTATTATGTTTCCGGTTAATACAATTCTAGCATGAATAATAAACATTTATCATGATATAAGAAAATATATAATACTTTATTATTGCCTCTAGGGCATATTTCCTTGAGTCTCCCACTTGCACTAGAGTCAATAATCTAGTTCACATCGCCATGTGGTTTAACATCAATAATTCACATCACCATGTGATTAACACCCATAGTTCACATCTCTATGTGACCAACACTCAAAGGGTTTACTAGAGTCAATAATCTAGTTCACATCGCTATGCGATTAACACCCAAAGAGTACTAAGGTGTGATCATGTTTTGATTGTGAGATAATTTTAGTCAACGGGTCTGCCACATTCAGATCCGTAAGTATTTTGCAAATTTCTATGTCTACAATGCTCTGCACGGCGCTACTCTAGCTAATTGCTTCCACTTTCAATATGTATCTAGACCGAGACTTAGAGTCATCTAGATTTAGTGTCAAAACTTGTATCGACGTAAGCCTTTACGACGAACCTTTTTGTCACTTCCATAATCGAGAAACATATCCTTATTCCACTAAGGATAATTTTGACCGCTGTCCAGTGATCTACTCCTAGATCACTATTGTACTCCCTTGCCAAAATCAGTGTAGGGTATACAATAGAGCTGGTACACAGCATGGCATACTTTATAGAACCTATGGCCAAGGCATAGGGAATGACTTTCATTCTTTTTCTATTTTCTGCCGTGGTCGGGCTTTGAGTCGTACTCAATTTCACACCTTGTAACACAGGTAAGAAACTCTTTCTTTGACTGTTCTATTTTGAACCACTTCAAAATCTTGTTAAGGTATGTACTCATTGAATAAACTTATCAAGCGTCTTGATCTATCTCTATAGATCTTGATGCTCAATATGTAAGCAGCTTCACGGAGGTCTTTCTTTGAAAAACTCCTTTCAAACACTCCTTTATGCTTTGCAGAATAATTCTACATTATTTCCGATCAACAATATGTCATTCACATATACTTATCAGAAATGCTGTAGTGCTCCCACTCACTTTCTTGTAAATACAGGCTTCACCGCAAGTCTGTATACAACTATATGCTTTGATCAACTTATCAAAGCGTATATTCTAACTCCGAGATGCTTGCACCAGTCCATTGATGGATCGCTGGAGCTTGCATATTTTGTTAGCACCTTTAGGATTGACAAAACCTTCTGGTTGTATCATATACAACTCTTCTTTAATAAATCCATCAAGGAATGCAGTTTTGTTTATCCCTTTGCCAGATTTCATAAAATGCGGCAATTGCTAACATGATTCGGACAGACTTAAGCATAGATACGAGTGAGAAACTCTCATCGTAGTCAACATCTTGAACTTGTCGAAAACCTTTTTGCGACAATTCTAGCTTTGTAGATAGTGATACTACTATCAGCGTCCGTCTTCCTCTTGACAATCCATTTATTCTCAATTGCTTGCCGATCATCGGGCAAGTCAACCAAAGTCCACACTTTGTTCTCATACATGGATCTCATCTCAGATTTCATGGCCTCAAGCCATTTTGCGGAATCTGGGCTCACCATCGCTTCTTCATAGTTCGTAGGTTCGTTATGGTCTAGTAACATAACCTCCAGAACAGGATTACCGTACCACTCTGGTGCGGATCTTACTCTGGTTTACCTACGAGGTTTGGTAGTAACTTGATCTGAAGTTACATGATCATCATCATTAACTTCCTCACTAATTGGTGTAGAAGTCACAGGAACATATTTCTGTGATCCAATAAGGGAGCAGGTACAGTTACCTCATCAAGTTCTACTTTCCTCCCACTCACATCTTTCGAGAGAAACTCCTTCTCTAGAAAGGATCCATACTTAGCAATGAATGTCTTGCCTTCGGATCTGTGATAGAAGGTGTACCCAACTGTTTCCTTTGGGTATCCTATGAAGACACATTTCTCCGATTTGGGTTTGAGCTTATCAGGATGAAACTTTTTCACATAAGCATCGCAACCCCAAAATTTTAAGAAACGACAACTTTGGTTTCTTGCCAAACCTCAGTTCATAAGGCGTCGTCTCAACGGATTTTGATGGTGCCCTATTTAACGTGAATGCAGCTGTCTCTAATGCATAACCCCCAAAACGTTTAGTGGTAAATTGGTAAGAGACATCATAGATTGCACTATATCCAATAAAGTACGGTTATGACGTTCGGACACACCATTATGCTGTGGTGTTCCAGGTGGCATGAATTTGTGAAACTATTCCACATTGTTTTAACTGAAGGCCAAACTCGTAACTTAAATACTCTTCTCCACGATCAGATCGTAGAAACTTTATTTTCTTGTTACGATGATTTTCTGCTTCACTCTGAAATTATATGAACTTTTCAAATGTTTCAGACTCTTGTTTCATTAAGTAGATATACCCATATCTGCTCAAATCATCTGTGAAGGTCAGAAAATAATGATACCTGCTACGAGCCTCAATATTCATCGGACCACATACATCTGTATGTATGATTTCCAACAAATCTGTTGCTCTCTCCATAGTTCCGGAGAACGGCGTTTTAGTCATCTTGCCCATGAGGCACGGATCGCAAGCATCAAGTGATTCATAATCAAGTGATTCCAAAATCCCATCAGTATGGAGTTTCTTCATGCGCTTTACACCAATATGACCTAAACGGCAGTGCCACAAATAAGTTGCACTATCATTATTAACTTTGCATCTTTTGGCTTCAATATTATGAATATGTGTATCACTACGATCGAGATCCAACAAACCATTTTCGTTGGTGTGTATGACCATAGAAGGTTTTATTCATGTAAACAGAACAACAATTGTTCTCTAATTTAAATGAATAACCGTATTGCAATAAACATGATCAAATCATATTCATGCTCAACGCAAACACCAAATAACACTTATTTAGTTTCAACACTAATCCCGAAAGTACAGGGAGTGTGCGATGATGATCATATCAATCTTGGAACTACTTCCAACACACATCGTCACCTCGCCTTTTACTAGTCTCTGTTTATTCTGAAACTCCCGTTTCGAGTTACTACTCTTAGCAACTGAACCAGTATCAATTACCGAGGGGTTGCTATAAACATTAGTAAAGTACACATCAATAATCTGTATATCAAATATACCTTTGTTCACTTTTACTAGTCTCTGTTTATTCTGCAACTCCCGTTTCGAGTTACTACTCTTAACAACTGAACCAGTATCAATTACCGAGGGGTTGCTATAAACACTAGTAAAGTACACATCAATAATCTGTATATCAAATATACCTTTGTTCACTTTGCCATCCTTCTTATCCACCAAATAGTTGGGGTAGTTCCGCTTCCAGCGACCAGTCCCTTTGCAGTAGAAGCACTTAGTCTCAGGCTTAGGACCAGACTTAGGCTTCTTCACTTGAGCAGCAACTTGCTTGCCGTTCTTTCTTGAAGTTGCCCTTCTTCCCTTTGCCCTTTTCTTGAAACTAGTGGTCTCGTCAACCATCAACACTTGATGTTTTTCTTGATTTCTACCTTCGTCGATTTCAGCATCACGAAGAGCTCGGGAATTACTTTCGTCATCCCTTGCATACTATAGTTCATCACGAAGTTCTACTAACTTGGTGATGGTGACTAGAGAATTCTGTCAATCACTATTTTATCTGGAAGATTAACTCCCACTTGATTCAAGCGATTGTAGTACCCAGACAATCTGAGCACATGCTCACTAGTTGAGCGATTCTCCTCCATCTTTTAGCTATAGAACTTGTTGGAGACTTCATATCTCTCAACTCGGGTATTTGCTTGAAATATTAACTTCAACTCCTGGAACATCTCATATGGTCCATGACGTTCAAAACGTCTTTGAAGTCCCGATTCTAAGCCGTTAAGCATGGTGCACTAAACTATCAAGTAGTCATCATATTGAGCTAGCCAAACGTTCATAACGTCTGCATCTGCTCCTGCAATAGGTCTGTCACCTAGCGGTGCATCAAGGACATAATTTTTCTGTGCAGCAATGAGGATAATCCTCAGATCACGGATCCAATCAGCATCTTTGCTACTAACATCTTTCAACATAATTTTTCTCTAGGAACATATCAAAAATAAACACAGGGAAGCAACAACGCGAGCTATTGATCTACAACATAATTTGCAAAATACTATCAGGACTAAGTTCATGATAAATTTAAGTTCAATTAATCATATTACTTAAGAACTCCCACTTAGATAGACATCCCTCTAATCATCTAAGTGATTACGTGATCCAAAGCAACTAAACCATGTCCGATTAACACGTGAGATGGAGTAGTTTCAATGGTGAACATCACTATGTTGATCATATCTACTATATGATTCACGCTCGACCTTTCGGTCTCTGTGTTCCGAGGCCATATCTGTATATGCTAGGCTCGTCAAGTTTAACCTGAGTATTCCGCGTGTGCAACTGTTTTGCACCCGTTGTATTTGAACGTAGAGCCTATCACACCCGATTAACACGTGGTGTCTCAGCACGAAGAACTTTTGCAACGGTGCATACTCACGGAGAACACTTTTATCTTGAAATTTTAGTGAGAGATCATCTTATAATGCTACCGTCAATCAAAGCAAGATAAGATGCATAAAGGATTAACATCACATGCAATCAATATAAGTGATATGATATGGCCATCATCATCTTGTGCTTGTGATCTCCATCTCCGAAGCACCGTGCTTGTGATCTCCATCTCCGAAGCACCGTCATGATCACCATCGTCACCGGCTCGACACCTTGATCTCCATCGTAGTATCGTTGTCGTCTCGCCAACTTATTGCTTTTACGACTATCGCTACCGCTTAGTGATAAAGTAAAACTATTACATGGCGATTGCATCTCATACAATAAAGCGACAACCATATGGCTCCTGCCAGTTGCCGATAACTCGGTTACAAAACATGATCATCTCATACAACACATTATATCACATCATGTCTTAACCATATCACATCACAACATGCCCTGCAAAAACAAGTTAGACGTCCTCTACTTTGTTGTTGCATATTTTACGTGGCTGCTACGGGTTTAGCAAGAACCGTTCTTACCTACGCATCAAAACCACAACGATAGTTTGTCAAGTTGGTGTTGTTTTAACCTTCGCAAGGACCGGGCGTAGCCACACTCGGTTCAACTAAAGTGAGAGAGACAGACACCCGCCAGTCACCTTTAAGCAACGAGTGCTCCGAACGGTGAAACCAGTCTCGCGTAAGCGTACGCGTAATGTCGGTCCGGGCCGCTTCATCTCACAATACCGCTGAACCAAAGTATGACATGCTGGTAAGCAGTATGACTTATATCGCCCACAACTCACTTGTGTTCTACTCGTGCATAGCATCAACGCATAAAACCAAGCTCGGATGCCACTGTTGGGGAACGTAGTAATTTCAAAAAAAATCCTACGCACACGCAAGATCATGGTGATGCATAGCAACGAGAGGGGCGAGTGTTGTCCACGTACCCTCGTAGACCGACAGCGGAAGCGTTATCACAACGCGGTTGATGTAGTCGTACGTCTTCACGATCCGACCGATCAAGTACCGAACGCACGGCACCTCCGAGTTCTACACACGTTCAGCTCGATGACGTCCCTCGAACTCCGATCCAGCCGAGTGTTGAGGGAGAGTTTCGTCAGCACGACGGCGTGGTGACGATGATGATGTTCCACCGACGCAGGGCTTCGCCTAAGCTCCGCAACGGTATTATCGAGGTGTAATATGGTGGAGGGGGGCACCGCACATGGCTAAGAGATCTCAAGGATCAATTGTTGTGTCTCTGGGGTGCCCCCCTGCCCCCGTATATAAAGGAGCAAGGGAGGAGGAGGCCGGCCCTAGGAGGGGGCGCACCAAGTGTGGAGTCCTACTAGGACTCCCTAGTCCTAGTAGGATTCCACCTCCCATATGGAATAGGGAAAGAGGAAGGGAAAAAGAGAAGGAAGGAAGGGGGCGCCCCCCTTCCCTAGTCCAATTCGGACCAGACCAAGGGGAGGGGTGCGGCCACCCTTGAGGCCTTTTTCTTCTTTCCCGTATGGCCCAATAAGGCCCAATACGTATTCCCGTAACTCTCCGGTACTCCGAAAAATACCCGAATCACTCGGAACCTTTCCGAAGTCCGAATATAGTCGTCCAATATATCGATCTTTACGTCTCGACCATTTTGAGACTCCTCGTCATGTCCCCGATCTCATCCGGGACTCCGAACTCCTTCGGTACATCAACATACATAAACTCATAATAAAACTGTCATCGTAACTTTAAGCGTGCGGACCCTACGGGTTCGAGAACTATGTAGACATGACCGAGACACGTCTCCGGTCAATAACCAATAGCGGGACCTGGATGCCCATATTGGCTCCCACATATTCTATGAAGATCTTTATCGGTCAGACCGCATAACAACATACGTTGTTCCCTTTGTCATCAGTATGTTACTTGCCCGAGATTCGATCGTCGGTATCTCGATACCTAGTTCAATCTCGTTACCGGCAAGTCTCTTTACTCGTTCCGTAACACATCATCCCGCAACTAACTTATTAGTCACAATGCTTGCAAGGCTTATAGTGATGTGCATTACCGAGTGGGCCCAGAGATACCTCTCCGACAATCGGAGTGACAAATCCTAATCTCGAAATACGTCAAACCAACAAGTACCTTTGGAGACACCTGTAGAGCACCTTTATAATCACCCATTTACGTTGTGACGTTTGGTAGCACACAAAGTGTTCCTCCGGTAAACGGGAGTTGCATAATCTCATAGTCAGAGGAACATGTATAAGTCATGAAGAAAGCAATAGCAACATACTAAACGATCGGGTGCTAAGCTAACGGAATGGGTCAAGTCAATCACGTCATTATCCTAATGAGGTGATCTCGTTAATCAAATGACAACTCATGTCTATGGCTAGGAAACATAACCATCTTTGATTAACGAGCTAGTCAAGTAGAGGCATACTAGTGACACTCTGTTTGTCTATGTATTCACACATGTATTATGTTTCCGGTTAATACAATTCTAGCATGAATAATAAACATTTATCATGATATAAGGAAATATATAATACTTTATTATTGCCTCTAGGGCATATTTCCTTCACCAGTTACGTTCTGATGCTTGGTAGCACACAAAGTGTTCCTCCGGTATTCGGGAGTTGCATAATCTCATAGTCATAGGAACATGTATAAGTCATGAAGAAAGCAATAGTAATATACTAAACGATCAAATGCTAAGCTAACGGAATGGGTCAAGTCAATCACATCATTCTCTAATGATGTGATCCCGTTAATCAAATGACAACTCATGTCTATGGCTAGGAAACTTAACCATCTTTGATTCAACGAGCTAGTCAAGTAGAGGCATACTAGTGACACTTTGTTTGTCTATGTATCCACACATGTACTAAGTTTCCGGTTAATACAATTCTAGCATGAATAATAAACATTTATCATGATATAAGGAAATATAAATAACAACTTTATTATTGCCTCTAGGGCATATTTCCTTCAGTCTCCCACTTGCACTAGAGTCAATAATCTAGTTCACATCGCCATGTGATTTAACACGAATAGTTCACATCACCATGTGATTAACACCCATAGTTCACATCACCATGTGACCAACACTCAAAGGGTTTACTAGAGTCAGTAATCTAGTTCACATCGCCATGTGATTAACACTCAAAGAGTACTAAGGTGTGATCATGTTTTGCTTGTGAGAGAAGTTTAGTCAACGGGTTTGTCAAATTCAGATCCATATGTATTTTGCAAATTTCTATGTCTACAATGCTCTGCACGGAGCTACTTTAGCTAATTGCTCCCACTTTCAATATGTATCTCGATTGTGACTTAGAGTCATCCAGATCGGTGTCAAAGCTTGTATCAATGTAACTCTTTACGATGAACTCCTTATCACCTCCATAACCGAGAAATATTCCTTAGTCCTCTAAGGAGAATTTTTTTGACCGTTGTCCAGTGATCTACTCCTAGATCAAAATTGTACTTCCTTGCCAAACTCAGGGCAGGGTATACAATAGGTCTGTTACACAGCATGGCATACTTTATAGAACCTATGGCTGAGGCATAGGGAATGACTTTCATTCTCTTTCTATTTTCTGATGTGGTCGGGCTTTGAGTCTTACTCAACTTCACACCTTGCAACACAGGCAAGAACTCTTTCTTTGACTGTTCCATTTTGAACTACTTCAAAAACTTGTCAAGGTATGTACTCATTGAAAAAACTTATCAAGCGTCTTGATCTATCTCTATAGATCTTGATGCTCAATATGTAAGTAGCTTCACCGAGGTCTTTATTTGAAAAACTCCTTTCAAACACTCCTTTATGCTTTCCAGAAAATTCTACATCATTTCCGATTGATAATATGTCATTTACATATACTTATCAGAAAGGCTGTAGTGCTCCCACTCACTTTCTTGTAAATACAGACTTCTCCAAAAGTCTGTATAAAACCATGTGCTTTGATCACACTATCAAAGCATATATTCCAACTCCGAGAGGCTTGCACCAGTCCATAAATGGATTGCTGGAGCTTGCACACTTTGTTAGCACCTTTTGGATCGACAAAACCTTCTTGTTGTATCATATACAATTCTTCTTTAAGATATTCGTTAAGGAATGTAGTTTTGACATCCATTTGCCAGATTTCATAAAATGTGGCAATTGCTAACATGATTCGGACAGACTTAAGCATCGCTACGAGTGAGAAAATCTTATCGTAGTCAACACCTTGAACTTGTCGAAAACCTTTTTCGACAATTCAAGCTTTGTAGATAGTAACACTACTATCAGCGTCCGTCTTCCTCTTGAAGATCCATTTATTCTCAATGGCTTGCCGATCATCGGGCAAGTCAATCAAAGTCCATACTTTGTTCTCATACATGGATCCCATCTCAGATTTCATGGCCTTAAGCCATTTCGTGGAATCTGGGCTCATCATCGCTTCCTCATAGTTCGTAGGTTCGTTATGGTCAAGTAACATGACCTCCAGAACAGGATTACCATACTACTCTGGTGCGGATCTTACTCTGGTTGACCTACGTGGTTCGGTAGTAACTTGATCAGAAGTTTCATGATCATCATCATTAGCTTCCTCACTAATTGGTGTAGGAATCACTGGAACCGATTTCTGTGATTAACTACTTTCCAATTCGGGAGAAGGTACAATTACCTCATCAAGTTCTACTTTCCTCCCACCCACTTCTTTCGAGATAAACTCCTTCTCTAGAAAGGATCCATTCTTAGCAACGAATATCTTGCCTTCAGATCTGTGATAGAAGGTCTACCCAACAGTCTCCTTTGGGTATCCTATGAAGACACATTTCTCCGATCTGGGTTCGAGCTTATCAGGTTGAAGCTTTTTCACATAAGCATCGCAGCCCCAAACTTTGAGAAACGACAACTTTGGTTTCTTGCCAAACCATAGTTCATATGGTGTCGTATCAATGGATTTAGATGGTGCCCTATTTAACATGAATGCAGCTGTCTCTAATGCATAACCCCAAAACGATAGTGGTAAATCGGTAAGAGACATCATAGATCGCACCATATCTAATAAAGTATGGTTATGACGTTCGGACACACCATTACGCTGTGGTGTTCCAGGTGGCGTGAGTTGCGAAACTATTCCGCATTGTTTCAAATGAAGACCAAACTCGTAACTCAAATATTCGTCTCCGCGATCAGATCGTAGAAACTTTATTTTCTTGTTACGATGATTTTCCACTTCACTCTGAAATTCTTTGAACTTTTCAAATGTTTCAGACTTATGTTTCATCAAGTAGATATACCCATACCTGCTCAAGTCATCTGTGAAGGTCAGAAAATAACGATACCCGCTACGAGCCTCAACACTCATCGGACCGTATACATCAGTATGTATTATTTCCAATAAGTTAGTTGCTCGCTCCATTGTTCCGGAGAACGGAGTCTTAGTCATCTTGCCCACGAGGCATGGTTCACAAGCATCAAGTGATTCATAATCAAGTGATTCCAAAAACCCATCAGTATGGAGTTTCTTCATGCGCTTTACACCAATATGACCTAAACGACAGTGCCACAAATAAGTTGCACTATCATTATTAACTTTGCATCTTTTGGCATCAATATTATGAATATGTGTATCACTACGATCGAGATTCAATAAACCATGCACCTTGGGTGTATGACCACAGAAGGTTTTATTCACGTAAACAGAATAACAATTATTCTTTGACTTAAATGAATAACCGTATTGCAATAAACAAATCATATTCATGCTCAATGCAAATACCAAATAACATTTATTTAGGTTCAACACTAATCCCGAAAGTATAGGGAGTGTGCGATGATGATCATATCAATCTTGGAACCACTTCCAACACACATCGTCACTTCACCCTTAACTAGTCTATGTTCATTCTGCAACTCCCGTTTCGAGTTACTAATCTTAGCAACTGAACTAGTATCAAATACTGAGGGGTTGCTATAAACACTAGTAAAGTACACATGAATAAGAAGTATATCAAATATACCTTTGTTCACTTTGACATCCTTCTTATCCGCCAAATACTTGGGGCAGTTCCGCTTCCAATGACCAGTCCCTTTGCAGTAGAAGCACTTAGTCTCAGGCTTAGGTCCAGACTTGGGCTTCTTCACTTGAGCAGCAACTTGCTTGCTGTTCTTTTTGAGGTTTCCCTTCTTCCCTTTGCCCTTTTCTTGAAACTAGTGGTCTTGTCAACCATCAAAACTTGATGCTTTTCTTGATTTCTACCTTCGTCGATTTCAGCATCACGAAGAGCTTGGGAATCGTTTCCGTTATCCCTTGCATATTATAGTTCATCACGAAGTTCTAGTAACTTGATGATAGTGACTAGAGAACTCTGTCAATCATTATCTTATCTGGAAGATTAACTCCCACTTGATTCAAGTGATTGTAGTACTCAGACATTATGAGCACATGCTCACTAGCTGAGTGATAACCCACAAGTATAGGGGATCGCAACAGTTTTCGAGGGTAGAGTATTCAACCCAAATTTATTGATTCGACACAAGGGGAGCCAAAGAATATTCTCAAGTATTATCAGTTGAGTTGTCAATTCAACCACACCTGGATCACTTAATATCTGCAGCAAAGTATTTAGTAGCAAAGTAATATGGAAGTAACGGTAACGGTGATAAAAGTAACAATAGCAGTTTTGTAGTAATTGTAACAGTGGCAACGGAAAAGTAACTAAGCAAAGAGCAATATGTGAAAAGCTCGTAGGCATTGGATCAGTGATGGATAATTATGTCGGATGTGATCCCTCATGCAACAGATATAACATAGGGTGACACAGAACTAGCTCCAGTTCATCAATATAATGTAGGCATGTATTTCGAATATAGTCATACGTGCTTATGGAAAAGAACTTGCATGACATCTTTTGTCCTACCCTCCCGTGGCAGCGGGGTCCTATTGGAAACTAAGGGATATTAAGGCCTCCTTTTAATAGAGTACCAGACCAAAGCATTAACACTTAGTGAATACATAAACTCCTCAAACTACGGTCATCACTGGGAGTGGTCCCGATTATTGTCACTTCGGGGTTGCCGGATCATAACACATAGTAGGTGACTATTGACTTGCAAGATAGGATCAATAACTCACATATATTCATGAAAACATAATAGGTTCATATCTGAAATCATGGCACTCGGGCCCTAGTGACAAGCATTAAGCATAGCAAAGTCATAGCAACATCAATCTCAGAACATAGTGGATACTAGGGATCAAACCCTAACAAAACCAACTCGATTACATGGTAAATCTCATCCAACCCATCACCGTCCAACAAGCCTACGATGGAATTACTCACGCACGGCAGCGAGCATCATGAAATTGGTGATGGAGGAAGGTTGATGATGACGACGGCGACGGATTCCCCTCTCCGAAGCCCCGAACGGACTCCAGATCAGCCCTCCCGAGAGAGGGCTTGGCAGCGGCTCCGTATCGTGAAACGTGATGAATCCTTCTCTCTGATTTTTTCTTCCCGAACATAAATATATGGAGTTGGAGTTGAGGTCGGTGGAGCACCAGGGGGCCCACGAGGCAGGGGGTGCGCCCAGGGGGTAGGCGCGCCCCCACCCTCGTGGACACGGTGTGGGCCCCTGGCCTTGATTCTTTCACTAGTATTTTTTATATATTCCAAAAATATTCTTCGTGAAGTTTGAGGTCATTCCGAGAACTTTTATTTCTGCACAAAAATGACACCATGGCAATTTTGCTGAAAACAGCGTCAGTCCGGGTTAGTTCCATTCAAATCATGCAAGTTAGAGTCCAAAACAAGGGCAGAAGTGTTTGGAAAAGTAGATACGATGGAGACGTATCAACTCCCCCAAGCTTAAACCTTTGCTTGTCCTCAAGCAATTCAGTTGATAAACTGAAAGTGATAAAGAAAAACTTTTACAAACTCTATTTGCTCTTGTTGTTGTAAATATGTAAAGCCAGCATTCAAGTTTTCAGCACAGATTATGAACTAACCATATTCACAATAACACTTAGGTCTCATATTTACTCATATCAATGGCATAATCAACTAGCGAGCAATAATAATAAATCTCGGATGACAACACTTTCTCAAAACAATCATAATATGATATAACAAGATGGTATCTCGCTAGCCCTTTCTGAGACCACAAAACATAAATGCAGAGCACCTCTGAAGATCAAGGACTGACTAAACATTGTAATTCATGGTAAAAGAGATCCAGTCATAGTCATACTCAATATAAACTAATAGTAATGCATGCAAATGATAGCGGTGCTCTCCAACTGGTGCTTTTTAATAAGAGGATGATGACTCAACATAAAAGTAAATAGATAGGCCCTTCATAGAGGGAAGCAGGGATTTGTAGAGGTGCCAGAGCTCGATTTTGAAATAGAGATAAATAATATTTTGGGCGGCATACTTTCATTGTCAACATAACAACTGAGAGATCTCAATATCTTCCATGCTACACACATTATAGGCGGTTCCCAAGCAGAATGGTAAAGTTTATACTCCCCCACCACCAACAAGCATCAATCCATGGCTTGCCCGAAACAACGGGTGCCTCCAACTAACAACGGTCCTGGGGGAGTTTTGTTTGCAATTATTTTGATTTGGTTTGAGCATGGGACTGGGCATCCCGGTGACCAGCCATTTTCTCGTGAGTGAGGAGCGGAGTCCACTCCTCTTGAGAATAACCCGCCTAGCATGGGAGATACAGACATCCCTAGTTGATACATGAGCTATTCGAGCATGCAAAACAGAATTTCATTTGAAGGTTTAGAGTTTGGCATATACAAATTTACTTGGAATGGCAGGTAGATACCGCATATAGGAAGGTATGGTGGACTCATATGGAATAACTTTGGGGTTTATGGAAGTGGATGCACAAGCAGTATTCCCGCTTAGTACAAGTGAAGGCTAGAAAAAGACTGGGAAGCAACCAACTAGAGAGCGACAACAGTCATGAACATGCATTAAAATTAATAAACATTGAGTGCAAGTATGAGTAGGATATAATCCACCATGAACATAAATATCGTGGAGGCTATGTTGATTTTGTTTCAACTACATGTGTGAACATGTGCCAAGTCAAGTCACTCGAATCATTCAAAGGAGGATACCACCCTACCATACCACATCACAACCATTTTAATAGCATGTTGGCACGCAAGGTAAACCATTATAAACTCCTAGCAAATTAAGCATGGCATGAGCAACTATAATCTCTAATTGTCATTGCAAACATGTTTCATTCATAATAGGCTGAATCAGGAACGGTGAACTAATCATATTTACAAAAACAAGAGAGGTCGAGTTCATACCAGCTTCTCTCATCTCAATCAGTCCATCATATATCGTCATTATTGCCTTTCACTTGCACGATCAAATGGTGTGGATAATAATAATAGTGCACATGCAATTGGACTAAGCTGGAATCTGCAAGCATTTAATACAAGGGAGAAGACAAGGTAATATGGGCTCTTGGTTAAATCAACAATAATGCATATAAGAGCCACCTCAACATTTTAATCATGGTCTTCTCCTCTCGATCCCCAAAGAAAAGAAATAATATAAAACTATCTACACGGGAAAGCTCCCAACAAGCAAAAGAAGAACGAGAAATCTTTTTGGGTTTTCTTTTAATTACTACTACTACATGCATGGAAAGTAAACTAGCTAAAGGCTACAACTAATTTTTTGGTTTTTTTTCTTAAGGTTTTTCAAACACACAAGAAGAAGACTAGAAAAGAAAATAAACTAGCATGGATAGTACAATGAAAAAGTATGAGCACCGACAACTGGAATGAGTGTGTGAACATGAATGTAATATCGGTGGGAAATACGTACTCCCCCAAGCTTAGGCTTTTGTCCTAGTTTGGTCTATGCCCATGGATCGAAGTGGTCCTCTCCAGTGTACTGAGGAGGATCCTCAGGGTGCCACTGGTTAGCGATCTCCTCCGGATCCCACTGATAAACAGACTGATGGTGAGGATCAAGTGGTGGCTCCGGCTCGGGCTTTGGAGCTCATGTTAGGCTCCGGTAGGCATGAATGGCCTCCGGCAGAACAAGGTACATGCCTGAAAATATGTTGAACAAAGAAGGAGCAGGCTAGGTAATAGTCTCAAAGTAATTTTTATCAAATATCAGTCTATAGTTAAGCATCTTCTTATTATTCTTAACAAAAAATCATGTGCTACCATACTCTTATAGTCTAGAAAAATAGGAGGCAGCAACTTTTCCTCTTTCTCATAGTGTCTAATAGGTATCTCAAAATATTTAGCAAGACGCGAAGCAAAGATACCTCCAAAGATGGGACCCTTCGTACGGTTCAGATTTAACCGCTTAGCAACAATAGCGCCTAAACTAAAAGTGGTATCACGAAACAAAGCATGGCGCGGAATAACAATATCAGGGGCACTAAGATTTCCACAGTTCCCGCGACCAATTAAGCATCTACTAGCAAATATTGCAAAGTAACATAGAACAGGAAAGTGTATGCTAGTAATTCTTGCATCGGAAACCTTCCTCGTCTCCCCTATAGCGATCATATCAATAAACCCTTCCACATCATTACGATGTGGTTCCTCTATGCTGCCCTCAAAGGGCAACTTGCAAACCCCACAAAAGTCATAAAGTGACATCTCCTTATACTCACCATATAAAAAAATCCACCGAAGGTGGTGATCTCCTAGCATGGAAATGAAAATTTTGCACAAAAATATTAGTGAGTAGGAGATACTGATCGAGCTGGTCGTGGAGGAAGTCGGTGAGGCCTGCATTCTCAGCCAAATAATAAAAATCATCATGAATCTCGGCTGCTCTCAAGAACTCATCACAAGGCCATTCACACGGCCGAACCTCCGCGGTGCGAGAGGGAGATTATATTTGGGCTTCTTATCCTCTTCACTTTGCTTATCCTTCGAGCTTCAGCTCGAAGAGCCTCTCAACAATCTCTTCATCATTTTCTGAAATTTTCTGAAATTTTTAGTAACTCAAAATAAAAGTGAACCAAACTCAACAAAATTTATAGCAACTACTCCTACAAGTGCCTAGAGGCTATATCATGCATTAGAACTACTTGGGACCAAATAAATTTGACATGCAAGCTCAAGAACAGGGTCACCTAAGCAGCAAAAATTTGCAATAAATAAAGCACTAGAACAAAAACTAATTGGACCATTGGAGGAGTCACATACCAAAGAACAATCCCCAAAGCAGTTTTGTGAGTGGAGCTTTGAGCAAGGAGATCAAAAATCGCAGCAAGATGAGCTAGAACACGGGTTTGAGCTGGTTGGTGATTTTTTCTGGAGGAAGAAGGAGTGTGTGGGTGCTGGAATAAGTGGAGGGGGCCACCAGGGGCCCACGAGGCAAGGGGGCGCGCCCAGGGGGGTGGGCGCGCCCTAGACCCTCGTGGCCAGGTGCTGGCTCCCCTGGTGTGTTCTCAGTGCCAAATATTCTTAAATGTTCTAGAAAAAATCATATTTCAATTTCAGGGCATTTGGAGAACTTTTATTTTCGGGGTATTTTTATTGCAAGGATAATTCAGAAAATAGACAGAAAATACTAATTTTGCTTTATTTAATCTAAATAACAAAAAGTAAAAGGAGGGTACAGAAGGTTGTGCTTTCTAACTTCATCCATCTCATGCTCATCAAAAGGAATCCACTAACAAGGTTGATCAAGTCTTGTTAACAAACCCATTTTGAATCACATGAAACCGGAGAATTTTCGAATAGCAATAGGTTACCTCAACGGGGATATGCACATCCCCAATAATAAGAATATCATATTTCTTCTTGACTGTAGGAAGAGGAAATTCAAAACCTCCAATAGTAATCATTGGAATTTTTCCAATAGAATTGATACTGTGGACTTGAGGTTGTTTCCTCGGAAAGTGTACCGTATGCTCATTACCATTAACATGAAAAGTGACATTGCCTTTGTTGCAATCAATAACAGCCCCTGCAGTATTCAAAAAGGGTCTACCAAGGATAATCGACATACTATCGTCCTCGGGAATATCAAGAATAACAAAGTCCGTTAAAATAGTAACGTTTGCAACCACAACAGGCACGTCCTCAGAAATATCGACAGGTATAGCGGTTGATTTATCGGCCATTTGCAAAGATATTTCAGTAGGTGTCAACTTATTCAAATCAAGTCTACGATATAAAGAGAGAGGCATAACACTAACACCGGCTCCAAGATCACATAAAGCAGTTTTAACATAGTTTCTTTTAGTGGAGCAAGGTATAGTTGGTACTCCTGGATCTCCAAGTTTCTTTGGTATTCCACCCTTAAAAGTATAATTAGCAAGCATGGTGGAAATTTCAGCTTCCGGTATCTTTCTCTTATTTGTAACAATTTCTTTCATATACTTAGCATAAGGATTCATTTTAAGCATATCAGTCAAACGCATACGCAAAAAGATAGGTCTAATCATTTCAGCAAAGCGCTCAAAATCCTCAACATCCTTTTTCTTGGATGGTTTAGAAGGAAAAGGCATGGGTTTCTGAACCCATGGTTCTATTACTTTACCGTGCTTCCTAGCAATGAAGTCTCTTTTATCATAGCGTTGATTCTTTGATTGTGGGTTATCAAGATCAACAGCAGGTTCAATTTCTACATCATTGTTATTGCTAGGTTGAGCATCAACATGAACATATCATTAACATTATCACTAGGTTCATGTTCATCACCAGATTGTGTTTCAGCATCAGAAATAGGAATATCATTGGGATTCTGAGCTGTGTCAACAACAGGTTCACTAGAAGCATGCAAAGTCCTATCATTTTTCTTTTTCTTCTTTTTAGAAGGACTAGGTGCATCAACATTAGTTCTGTGAGAATCTTGCTCAATTCTCTTAGGGTGGCCCTCAGGATACAAAGGTTCCTGAGTCATTTTACCCCCTCTAGTCATAACTCTAACAGCATTATCATTTTTATTATTATTTAATTCATTGAGCAAATCATTCTGAGCTTTAAGCACTTGCTCTACTTGAGTGGTAACCATAGAAGCATGTTTACTAATGAGTTTAAGTTCACCTTTAACTCTAGACATATAATCACTGAAGTGTTCAATCATATAAGCATTGCGTTTCAATTGTCTACCAATATAAGCATTGAAGTTTTCTTGTTTAACAATACAATTATCAAACTCATCTAAGCATTGGCTCGCAGACTTATAACGAGAAATATCTCCTTCATGAAATCTGTAGAGAGAATTTACCTTTACTACCTGTGTCGGGTTATCAAGACCATGTATTTCTTCAATAGGTGGTAAATTCTTAACATCTTCAGCTTTAATACCCTTTTCTTTCATAGATTTCTTTGCCTCTTGCATATCTTCAGGACTGAGGAATAGAATACCCCCTTTCTTTGGAGTTGGCTTAGGAGTTGGTTTAGGAAGTGTCCAATCATTTTCATTACTCAACATATTATTCAATAACAATTCAGCTTGATCAATAGTTCTTTCCCAGAAAACACAACCAGCACAACTATCCAGGTGGTCTCTGGAAGCATCAGTTAGTCCATTATAAAAGATATCAAGTATTTCATTTTCCTTGAGAGGATGATCAGGCAAAGCATTAAGTAATCGGAGAAGCCTCCCCCAAGCTTGTGGGAGACTCTCTTCTTCAATTTGCACAAAATTATATATTTCCCTTAAGGCTGCTTGTTTCTTATGAGGGGAAAAAATTAGTAGAGAAGTAATAAATCATATCCTGGGGACTACACACACAGCCAGGATCAAGAGAATTAAACCATGTTTTAGCATCACCCTTTAAGGAGAACGAAAATAATTTAAGGATATAGTAGTAATGAATTTTCTCCTCATGAGTGAATAGGGTGGCTATATCATTTAATTTAGTAAGATGTGCCAAAACAGTTTCAGATTCATAGCCATAAAAAGGATCAGATTCAACCAAAGTAATTATCTCAGGATCGACAGAGAAATCATAATCCTTATCGGAAATACAGATAGGTGAAGTAGCAAAAGCAGGGTCATATTTCATTCTAGCATTCACAGATTTTTCTTTCAGCTTAGCTAATAATTTCTTAAGATCATATCTATCATTGCAAGCAAGAAAGTCTCTAGCAGTTTCTTCATCCATAACATAACCCTCAGGCACAACAGGCAATTCATATCTAGGGGGAGAATCTTCATCATCACTTTCATCAATATTATCAGTTTCAATAATTTCATTCTCTCTAGCCCTAGCAAGTTTTTCATCAAGAAATTCACCTAGTGGCACAGTAGTATCAAGCATAGAAGTAGTTTCATCGTAAGTATCATGCATAGCAGAAGTGGCATCATCAATAACATGCGACATATCAGAATTAATAGCAGAAGCAGGTTTAGGTGTCGCAAGTTTACTCAAAACAGAAGGTGAATCGAGTGCAAAGCTAGATGGCAGTTCCTTACCTCCCCTCGTAGTTGAGGGAAAAACCTTAGTTCTTTCGTCTTCCAAGTTCCTCATAGTGATCAACAGATATAAATCCCAAGTGACTCAAAGAATAGAGCTATGCTCCCCGGCAACGGCGCCAGAAAATAGTCTTGATAACCCACAAGTATAGGGGATCGCAACAGTTTTCGAGGGTAGAGTATTCAACCCAAATTTATTGATTCGACACAAGGGGAGCCAAAGTATATTCTCAAGTATTAGCAGTTGAGTTGTCAATTCAACCACACCTAGATAACTTAATATCTGCAGCAAAGTATTTAGTAGCAAAGTAATATGGAAGTAACGGTAACGGTGATAAAAGTAACAATAGCAGTTTTGTAGTAATTGTAATAGTGGCAACGGAAAAGTAACTAAGCAAAGAGCAATATGTGAAAAGCTCGTAGGCATTGGATCAGTGATGGATAATTATGCCGGATGTGATTCCTCATGCAACAGATATAACATAGGGTGACACAGAACTAGCTCCAGTTCATCAATGTAATGTAAGCATGTATTCCGAATATAGTCATACGTGCTTATGGAAAAAAACTTGCATGACATCTTTTGTCCTACCCTCCCGTGGCAGCGGGGTCCTATTGGAAACTAAGGGATATTAAGGCCTCCTTTTAATAGAGTACCGGACCAAAGCATTAACACTTAGTGAATACATAAACTCCTCAAACTACGGTCATCACCGGGAGTGGTCCCGGTTATTGTCACTTCGGGGTTGCCGGATCATAACACATAGTAGGTGACTATTGACTTGCAAGATAGGATCAAGAACTCACATATATTCATGAAAACATAATAGGTTCAGATCTGAAATCATGGCACTCGGGCCCTAGTGACAAGCATTAAGCATAGCAAAGTCATAGCAACATCAATCTCAGAACATAGTGGATACTAGGGATCAACCCTTAACAAAACTAACTCGATTACATGGTAAATCTCATCCAACCCATCACCGTCCAGCAAGCCTACGATGGAATTACTCATGCACGGCGGTGAGCATCATGAAATTGGTGATGGAGGAAGGTTGATGATGACGACGGCGACAGATTCCCCTCTCCGGAGCCCCGAACGGACTCCAGATCAGCCCTCCCGAGAGAGATTAGGGCTTGGCGGCGGCTACGTATCGTAAAACGCGATGAATCCTTCTCTCTGATTTTTTTTCTCCCCGAACGTGAATATATGGAGTTGGAGTTGAGGTCGATGGAGCACCAGGGGGGCCACGAGGCAGGGGGCGCGCCCAGGGGGTAGGCGCGCCCCCACCCTCGTGGACAGGGTGTGGGACCCTTGGCCTTGATTCTTTCGCCAATATTTTTTATATATTCCAAAGATATTCTCCATGAAGTTTCAGGTCATTCCGAGAACTTCTATTTCTGCACAAAAATGACACCATGGCAATTTTGCTGAAAACAGCGTCAGTCCAGGTTAGTTCCATTCAAATCATGCAAGTTAGAGTCCAAAACAAGGGCAAAAGTGTTTGGAAAAGTAGATACGATGGAGACGTATCACTGAGCTATTCTCCTCCATTTTGTAGGCAAAGTACTTGTCAAAGGTATCATACCTTTCGACATGGGCATGAGTTTGAAATACTAATTCAACTCTTGGAACATCTCATATGCTCCGTGGCGTTTCAAAAACGTCTTTGAAGCCCCGATTCTAAGCCATAAAGCATGGTGCACTAAACTATCAAGTAGTCATCATATCGAGCTTGCCAAACGTTCATAACGTCTGCATCTGCTCCTGCAATCGGTCTGTCACCTAGCGGTGCATCAAGGACATAATTCTTCTGTGCAGCAATGAGGATAATCCTCAGATCACGGATCTAATCCGCATCATTGCTACTAACATCTTTCAACTTAGTTTTCTCTAGGAACATATCAAAAATAAAACAGGGGAGCTAAACGCGAGCTATTGATCTACAACATAGATATGCTAATACTACCAGGACGAAGTTCATGATAAATTAAAGTTCAATTAATCATATTACTTAAGAACTCCCACTTAGATAGACATCCCTCTAATCATCTAAGTGATCACGTGATCCATATCAACTAAACCATGTCCGGTCATCACATGAGATGGAGTAGTTTTCAATGGTGAACATCACTATTTTGATCATATCTACTATATGGTTCACGCTCGACCTTTCGGTCTCAGTGTTCCGAGGCCATATACGCATATGCTAGGCTCATCAAGTTTAACCCGAGTATTCTGCGTGTGCAAAACTGGCTTGCACCCGTTGTATGTGAACGTAGAGCTTATCACACCCGATCATCACGTGGTGTCTCGGCACGACGAACTTTCGCAACGGTGCATACTCAGGGAGAACACTTATACCTTGAAATTTAGTGAGAGATCATCTTATAATGCTACCGTCGATCTAAGCAAAATAAGATGCATAAAGGATAAACATCACATGCAATCAATATAAGTGATATGATATGGCCATCATCATCTTGTGCATTTGATCTACATCTCCAAAGCACCGTCATGATCACCATCGTCACCGGCGCGACACCTTGATCTCCATCGTAGCATCGTTGTCGTCTCGCCAACTATTGCTTCTACGACTATCGCTACCGCTTAGTGATAAAGTAAAGCAATTACATGGCGATTGCATTTCATACAATAAAGCGACAACCATATGGCTCATGCCAGTTGCCGATAACTCTGTTACAAAACATGATCATCTCCCACAATAAAATTTAGCATCATGTCTTGACCATATCACATCACAACATGCCCTGCAAAAACAAGTTAGACATCCTCTACTTTATTGTTGCAAGTTTTACGTGGCTGCTACGGGCTGAGCAAGAACTGTTCTTACCTACGCATCAAAACCATAATGATTTTTCGTCAAGTATGTGTTGTTTTAACCTTCAACAAGGACCGGGCGTAGCCATACTCGATTCAACTAAAGTTGGAGAAACTGACACCCGCCAGCCACCTGTGTGCGAAGCACGTCGGTAGAACCAGTCTCGCGTAAGCGTATGCATAATGTCGGTCCGGGCTGCTTCATCCAACAATACTGCCGAATCAAAGTATGACATGCTGGTAAGCAGTATGACTAGTATCTTTCAACTTAGTTTTCTCTAGGAACATATCAAAAATAAAACAGGGGAGCTAAACGCGAGCTATTGATCTACAACATAGATATGCTAATACTACCAGGACGAAGTTCATGATAAATTAAAGTTCAATTAATCATATTACTTAAGAACTCCCACTTAGATAGACATCCCTCTAATCATCTAAGTGATCACGTGATCCATATCAACTAAACCATGTCCGGTCATCACATGAGATGGAGTAGTTTTCAATGGTGAACATCACTATTTTGATCATATCTACTATATGGTTCACGCTCGACCTTTCGGTCTTAGTGTTCCGAGGCCATATACGCATATGCTAGGCTCATCAAGTTTAACCCGAGTATTCTGCGTGTGCAAAACTGGCTTGCACCCGTTGTATGTGAATGTAGAGCTTATCACACCCGATCATCACGTGGTGTCTCGGCACGACGAACTTTCGCAACGGTGCATACTCAGGGAGAACACTTATACCTTGAAATTTAGTGAGAGATCATCTTATAATGCTACCGTCGATCTAAGCAAAATAAGATGCATAAAGGATAAACATCACATGCAATCAATATAAGTGATATGATATGGCCATCATCATCTTGTGCATTTGATCTACATCTCCAAAGCACCGTCATGATCACCATCGTCACCGGCGCGACACCTTGATCTCCATCGTAGCATCGTTGTCGTCTCGCCAACTATTGCTTCTACGACTATCGCTACCGCTTAGTGATAAAGTAAAGTAATTACATGGCGATTGCATTTCATACAATAAAGCGACAACCATATGGCTCATGCCAGTTGCCGATAACTCTGTTACAAAACATGATCATCTCCCACAATAAAATTTAGCATCATGTCTTGACCATATCACATCACAACATGCCCTGCAAAAACAAGTTAGACATCCTCTACTTTATTGTTGCAAGTTTTACGTGGCTGCTACGGGCTGAGCAAGAACTGTTCTTACCTACGCATCAAAACCATAATGATTTTTCGTCAAGTATGTGTTGTTTTAACCTTCAACAAGGACCGGGCGTAGCCATACTCGATTCAACTAAAGTTGGAGAAACTGACACCCGCCAGCCACCTGTGTGCGAAGCACGTCGGTAGAACCAGTCTCGCGTAAGCGTACGCATAATGTCGGTCCGGGCCGCTTCATCCAACAATACTGCCGAATCAAAGTATGACATGCTGGTAAGCAGTATGACTAGTATCGCCCACAACTCACTTGTGTTTTACTCGTGCATATAACATCTACGCATAAACCTGGCTCGGATGCCACTGTTGGGGAACGTAGTAATTTCAAAAAAAATCCTACGCACACGCAAGATCATGGTGATGCATATCAATGAGAGGGGAGAGTGTTGTCCACGTACCCTCATAGACCGAAAGCGGAAGCGTTATGACAACGCGGTTGATGTAGTCGTACGTCTTCACGATCGACCGATCCTAGTACCGAACGTACGGCACCTCCGCGATCTGCACACGTTCAGCTCGGTGACATCCCACGAACTCACGATCCAGTAGAGCTTCGAGGGAGAGCTTCGTCAGCACGACGGCGTGATGATGGTGATGATGAAGCTACCGGCGCAGGGCTTCGCCTAAGCACTACGACGATATGACCGAGGTGGATTATGGTGGAGGGGGGCACCGCACACGGCTAAGAGATCAATGATCAACTTGTGTGTCTATGGGGTGCCCCCCTCCCCCGTATATAAAGGAGTGGAGGAGGGGGAGGGACAACCCTCTACTATGGCGCACCCTGGGGAGTCCTACTCCCACCGGGAGTAGGATTCCCCCCTTCCGTGTAGTAGGAGTAGGAGAGAAGGAAGGAGGAGAGAGGGAGAAGGAAAAAGGCCCCCCCTTTCCTAGTCCAATTCGGACGAAGGGGAGGGGGCGCGCGGCCTACCCTGGCCGCCCCTCTCTCTCTCCACTAAGGCCCATAAGGCCCATTACACTCCCCGGGGGGTTCCGACAACCCCCCGGTACTCCGATATATGTCCAAACTCACTCGGAACCCTTCCGATGTCCAAACATAGTCATCCAATATATCGATCTTTATGTCTCGACCATTTCGAGACTCCTCGTCATGTCCATGATCATATCCAGGACTCCGAACTACCTTCGGTACATCAAAACACATAAACTCATAATACCGATCGTCACCGAACGTTAAGCGTGCGGACCCTACGGGTTCGAGAACTATGTAGACATGACCGAGACACGTCTCCGGTCAATAACCAATAGCAGAACCTGGATGCTCATATTGGCTCCTACATATTCTGCGAAGATCTTTATCGGTCAAACCGCATAACAACATACGTTGTTCCCTTTGTCATCGGTATGTTACTTGCCCGAGATTCGATCGCCGGTATCTCAATACCTAGTTCAATCTCGTTACCGGCAAGTCTCTTTACTCGTTTCGTAATGCATCATCCCGCAACTAACTCATTAGTTACATTGCTTGCAAGGCTTATAGTGATGTGCATTACCAAGAGCTTGCCGGAGGATGCCGACCTCGCGGCGCTCAAGGAGCGTATCAAGCCCATCATCAGCCGCATCGATGGAATCTAGAGGGTGGAGGGCCAGCGCCGGGATTAGGCACCCTGTTTGTCATTGCCGCTGCAGGTTCATGACCAAGACAATTTCTATCTTTAGTTAGAACCGCGGCAACAACTGATGTAATATAACTCTGCAGCACTTTTGATATTATGCATGCTATCTTCCCGTTTGATCTTCCCTTGTATGTTCACCCTATGTTAATCGGGTAAGCTTGCCGACGCGTAAACCCAGGCCGCGGCGCCTTGAGGACGGATCCCCAATGGCCTGCCGGGTGTGCTTGCTGCCAGGCGAGCCATGTAACACCCTGAGAATCATGCTATAGTAACTCCCTGTGATTAAGCTAATCATGTTGCTAAACAGGGCTTGATCACATTTGAACCACACCCTTGTCAAACTCCTAGTTCAAACTTCAAACATAATTAAAGTGGAAAATAAAAGTTTTCAAAAATTCAAACAGAAATGTTCAGTGGGTGCCAAATATTACACTGGTAATTATGGTGGAGAAAACACATTTTTATAAAATATCTAAATACTTTTAAATGAAATAAACAGAAAAGGAAATAAACAAATAAAAGAAAAGGCAAAACAAAACAGAAAACAGAACAAAAAAAAAGAACAAAAGCCCCCCCCCACTAGACCTGGCCCAACTGGGCCACCCCAGGCCCAGCCGGCCGGCCCAAACCCCCCTCACCTTATCCCCTGCCCCCCCCACCGACA